>NW_014555069.1:523522-604878 GCF_001313825.1 Dinoponera quadriceps | reverse complement strand
AGGCAGCTAAAATATCAATTACTGCTATTTTAGTTTGCACATGGAGTAGCAAAAATATCAGCTGTTATCATTCTGCGACGATTAGACAAAAAGAAGGACAGAGTGGAAATTTCATCAGAACAATTACTAAAAGCTGCTGCTGAAGCTGAACGACTAACAGTAGAATTAAATCGTCCTATGCGTGTACTTGGCTGGTATCATTCACATCCACATATTACAGTTTGCCCATCACATGTAGGTATGTAATATTTTTCTCTCTTTTCTAAAATCAAAATTCAATTATATATTGGAATAAAATAACTTTCTGCCTCTATGTGAAATGTGCATGTATAAGGGATATATCTAATATATAGGATGTCTCAAACTTTTCTTCTCTCTCTCTCTCTCTCTCTGTGTGTGTGTGTGTGTGTGTGTGTGTGTGTGTGTGTTTTAATAATATTTTTATTGTACATTGAATTATTCAACTTTGTAGATGTCAGGACTCAAGCCACTTATCAAACCATGGACCACAGTTTTGTAGGCTTAATCTTTTCGGTATTTTCCGAAAGCAAAGATTCAAAAGTACATATACTTTCCTTACTTTAGTATCTGCACCAAAAAATGAAATAAAGTTTTAGCGACATAGCCACTGAAGTGGATCATGTTACTGACAAGGGGAGAATTTTTTCTTTCTCTCGATAAAATCTATAATTAAAAAAAAAGAAAAGGCGAAATCAATCGGATAATGGAAAAAGTTTAAAGTTTAAAGTATTTTGCAACAGAACCCGGCGACTCATCTACATCTAGTATTCTAGGATTTTAATATATTCGTCTAACTCTACATTTTAAGCTTACTCTCGTCCAAAAAATACGTTTCCATTTCTGGTCCTCCCCTTGTGAGATAAAAATTTATTTCATCCACCTAAATTGTTTGTTTTATCGTATTTAAAATTTTTCAATTTCTTTTTTTGTTTCTTACAGGAACATGAAATCTTTTTAAATTGTTTTCAATCTAGTTCAATCACGGGAATGGGTGAAGCCATAGATGTACCATTAGAAATAATACATACCGACGACATTGCAGATAGATGTTTAAAAGTGAGACTTTAATTTCTTGCATTATTAAAAATCTAGTAGAATGATGGCAGAATTGATTTTTTTTCTAAAACTAAGCACTATTACAGACCATGACGGATTTGTCAAAAATTTTGGTTCAAGAAGAAGAAGATATGGCTGAGACATGTAAAGACCATCCAGATGTCCTTGCAACTATTCACAACAATGCTGGTATGTATTATCGTTATTTACATTACAAAATAAAGATGGATCTGTTGATAGATTGAAACAATAAATTATTTAAATGAGCACTTGGTAATTGATCGTTGATAACATAAATAAAAAATTGTCAAATATAATTCTTGTCATTTATAGTCAGGACACGTGCATTGATCCACATAACAGATATTATCACGAAGCCGTTGATACAAACATTTGAGAAAAGGATAATACTGAATAAGTTACGCGCTGCCCATCTACGAAATAAATTGAAAGAATTACGAGAAATGTATGACGGATGAAAATTGCAACAATTATATTTTGAATCATGATGACGTGAGTTTTCTGATAAGAGAATTGTTAAATATTAAAAATAAAATTTCAAATTAAAAATAAATATTTACTGGATTAATAAAGTTGATTATACTTCTGAATATGGTTTAGCTTGATTTATTTAATACACTACTTAATGTCCAGAGATTTTTGACAAAGTCAGTGACAATGGAATATAAACTTTTTATGTTACTATTAAAATAAGAAATATTTGCATTGTATTAAAATCAATACAATATGTTAATGTAATTTGAGTTATGTACTATATACATGTACTTTATTTGTATTTCCTCGTCTATTTTGAATAATATCAAAAGTTTTCAGAGAATACTGTTTAATATCCATCTTAAATCCAATCCTCCAATATTTCTTAAAGGTCTACAGGAACTAAAAGAAAATTCAGGGTTGACTTTGGGAACGTTGTGCGGCGAGAATTCGGAATACCATATCTGCGTGTAGGTTATATGTCTATACATCGATTAGATTAGCCGAAATTGGTGGAATCTGGGGTTAAACAACCAACCGCATTGATCGGTTTAACCACGGCTCATTTTACGACTGTTCATTCAAGGGAAAAGGTTAGTTTTCGGAGCATTTTACAAGTGTGCGATATGTTCTTTCGGACGAATTTGTTTAATGTGGAAATAGCACGCAAGAATTTTTAGCATGCCGTTTCTCGCTTCTGACATCATCAATCCAATATGGCCGCAGCAACTGACCAGGAGTCTTAAAACGTGCACTGAAGAATTACTTTGTAGCATAAAAGATACTTGTGATTATTGCAAATTTTATATTTAGAATTTAAATATGAATTATATAAATAATTCATCTGCTTATGATCATATTCTTCAGAATTTTTAGTACCATGACTATTTACAATAAACGATATATATTTGATTCACTTACAATTAATTAACGATTTTAAACAATTATCGTGTTAACATCAATATCCTTTCATTGCACATTTTAATAAATTAATAATACAAACGAATAAACCTTTTAGTGACTTTTATTTTACTTTTCACGAACAAAGACCTGGCAATAATTGCACAGTTCTATATTTACACTACGAGAACAACAGCGTATTTAAATAGACTTAAATGTATTCAAAACACAGATTCCACAGAACGAGAAAGATGTATAGGATGAGAAGGACTACGTGCTAACCTTTTGCGAGGCAGCTTTTCAAGAGTAGTTAACAGCTTTGCAAAGTCAGGACGATTTTCCGCGTGGTATGACCAACAGTGCATCAAAATGTCCTGTAAAAAGAAAAAATGATAAAAGAAATTTCGACGGTACATTTGCGAATAGTGGACAAAATTGGAAGAAATGGCGATACGTTTCACATAAGTGTGTGTTTTAAACGCATATTATACCTTTACTTCACGAGAAGCTTGCAAATTTGCTAAGGTTTGCTTCATTCCTTTCCCGACTTGCCATATGATAGCTTCGGGAGGTTGTCCTTTAAAGGGCCATTCTCCACATAATAGCTCATACCAAACAGTCCTAAAGTCGTAAAGTACATCGTTTTTCGACGTCTTTCATATATTACTCTTCATCCCATAATCCTTTGACTCGGAATTATATAATGAAAAATCCAAAAAATCACTCACCCAAATGCATATACATCAGAAGCAGCTGTAAATGGTAACTCTTCTTGATCTCGATTTTGTTGTGGTCTTAATCGTCGAACGATTTCGGGCGCTAAGTAACATAACCAACCAGGTGGTATGCTCAGTCCATCTCCTTTCCTAGATATACGTAAAATATGTGAACGTCAGATTTATAACTTAATTGGCAAAAAAAAAAAAACTCATTTTACTGAACGAACATAAACTCTCACCTATTTCCGTAACACAGCTTGGTAACGCTGAACAAACCAAAATCTGTTATTACAACTTTCCCATTTTCTAAAAATATGTTTTTGCTCTTGAGATCCTTGTGTACTATTCCACGAGCATGAAGATATCCCATACCCTGCAAGATAAAATTATTATTTAAATGTCGCATAATAAGAGTGTTAAAGTGTTCATATATTATCTTGTATAATATTTTTCTATCTTTTGTGCGTCATGTATTCGATACTCGTCTAATTTTGTATTAACGTAAGAGTATATGTATGCACAAACTGATTGCTGAATGTAAAATATTACCGATCATACCTGAGAAATCTGTTGAGCGATATTAGTAGTTTTATTCATAGTAAATTTGTCCTTTCGTAAGTGAATATGAGTATAAAGTGTCATGCCTTTACTCATGCTAGTTACTATAGCCAATCGAGGAGGTTTCATACAAGCTCCCATAAATAAAACTAGATTTTCATGTCGAGTTTTTCGGAATGTGGCTACCTGTAATAATAATAATCATGAAATGTCCATCCAGTTGTTCATAGAGAAACATTTAATTGAATATTTATTTGGCATACATAACTATACATATTCTTACCTCTAATTTGAATGCTTCTAATATCTTATCATCGTCCAAATAATAATCCATATTCAAGACTTTAATTGCAACATCTCCATGCCAATTGCCTCTGTATACGGTGCCGAATCTTCCTGTGCCAATCGGCTCGCCAATCTTTAATTCGTCAAATGGAATGTCCCACTCTCGCATCGATAACTACAGTGTGCAGATGATTAAATATCTCATCCTTTCGTCAAATTTCGTCAAAAGGATGTAATACATACACTGTTTTGCCGAGGCCAACGACCATTCCCGGGTTCACCGTCGGAAACTTGAGAATCCTGAGAATCGACTCTCACCGGTGTCCTTTCCGAATCTGTGCTGACACTACCAGATCCCGAGACGCTTACCGTTCTCTCGCTGTCACTCGACATTGTTGTACCTTCGAGCTTGTGCGTCTCCAATGTCACTCCCTTTTCATTCAGTACGACATCTGTAAGCAGAATAACTGATTTGGCTTCATACACCGAAGAAAATTTAGCCGACGAATATGCGACAATGTAAGTATCAAACAATTCTCTCTACCTGGGAAATGAAACTGCTGTTTGACAGGAGCCTGTGGAGTCTGGCTAGTATTGGCAGGTAGCAATGCTGGACTAGAAGGCGTTGAGCTATTACAGCTCGAAGTATTTGAACTAGAATCTGCGCCCTGTGTGGTGTAAACACAGTAAGTGATCATTGCATATTACGAAGATTTTGCATCTGGTCAATATTAAAACATCAATTATGGTCGCGTCATCCGTAACGCCTAGTGTACAAAATGCCACAACTCACATATTCGTTCATGAACTAAAGCACACAAGCGATAACATACCTGAAAAGGTATGTTCATAGAAGAGTGTGGATGTGACCGTTTCCGATCTCTCCGATTTAAAGAAACTAATAAATTTGAGTTATGGTGATTTGGAGATGTTATGCCAGGCTTGCTTAATATCGGGGAAGCATTTATCATACCTGTAAATTATTTAACCAGAGTGAAAAAGATGGGCCAATGAGAAGAGCTGGTCGCTAGATATCGGATGCAATCATTTTCAACTAACAGAGGGGAGAGGGATAAGAACTGTTTATTATATTATCACTGCGCGGAATGTCACACTTGACGATTCGCAAGTTACACTCTTTGAATTATACTGGTAATTGGAGGAAAATATAGACAGAAACGCGTAATATTACAGCGCCGTCGGTCTACTCACCATCAGCTTGTACAGTTCGTTTAAACTCGTCAAAGAGTTCCTGAGGTAGGCCACATGAAGGGGGTACTTTGGATTCGCAATCTCGGTGGCACTTATATTTACACTCCTTGCATTTTAAACCAGTGCCTATGAACATTTGCTTCTCGCAGTAGTCACATGTTGTCATCATCTTAAAAGTTTTGGTAAAGCGGTGAGCAATTATATGACCCATGCCGCGGGTCACAGTCGGAGTACGTGGAGATTTTGGCACTTGGAGACTTGTTACTGAAAAAAAAGGAAGATAGGAGAGGCACTGTGAATCATCTCGAGTAAAAACACAAAATCATCATCTGTAGAAGAGCTTGTCAAGCGATGCTCCGTCTCGCGTTGTTCCCCTTGCCTCGTCGCTTCACTGGCAGATTCCCGAAAATCGGCTGGAAAATGCATCGCTTGCCGAGCTCTGATCTAATCTAAGATAGATATTTCTTAACCAAAACTCTTTTTTTTTTTTACCTCAAATTGATACGAGCGCGGTTTATGATGTCCTATAGTCAAATAATCATAAATTATCATCATTTATTATTCTTTTTCTCTCATTCATTGGTAAATGTGATGCTAAAAATATTGCTTACTCGAAAGTAACATGTATTCACATCTGTCAAAATTGTGCTACATATTATTTTAAGAATGATTATGGCATTATATATATATATATATATATATATATATATATTTAATATGCTAGAACATGTCCCAGGTAAATAATTTCACATTCTGTTATGCTTTTCTTATTTCTGAAGCAAAATAATAACTAAATCTGTGATTGAAATAAGCGTAACTTTGCAATGGAAGTGTTTTCTTGCCAATAATTCAGGAAAAATTTTTAATGTTTCTGAAAGTTCTTGGAGAAACTTTAAAGTTGTATAATAATTATCAACATTTACTACTAAAATCTGTTATATTCGTTTTGCGCCTTGAAAACAATTGATCTTTTTTAAACGAGTACAATGTGTCCTATTAGACTCTGTATGAGGTTCGGGGGAATCAGAAAATAAAAATATTTGACTAAATTATGAAAAATCTTTCGTATTCAAGAATATCGTAAAAATGATACACCGTTTAGAAGAAATTATTCATAAGAAAATCGAGTTATTTATCTAAAAAGAAAGTGAGATATAAATGTTGAATCACTTACAAATAATTATTTTTCTTCTGTAAAAACATTTTCTACATCTAAAAAAACATTCTTTTTAAAATTCCGAGTTTTGGCCAAAACTTTCACTTTCCAATTATTGTGCAATGCACGACACACAACTCTAAAATATAACTACTCTTTCTAACACACCTGTTCCCTTAAAGCTGTTATCATCACTTTCTGCGTTAGAGGGTGGTGATTTAACAGGACTATTACTGTTTGGCAAGAGACTTTCTCCAAACTCGGTTGTGTTATAGCATGAGCCCGGTTCCATCGGCAAACGATTTCTTCTTCCTACGGCGCTAAATGGCGCGTGAGAGTCGTTTCCGCATCTAAAAATATAACGCAACAGTGTTAGCACGTTACGAGTATTTTATGAAAATCGCGCAATGCACCGTTATATAAGTTAGTGCAAAACAGATTGTAAAAAAATATCACAATAAGATATGTATTCTAATCATTACCTAGACGCTGCATCTCCATTTTCAAGACGATCTGCTAATTGCGATTCATGAGATTTTGACTTAGTTAATGGAAACGTTTGAGGTTTTGGCATTCTAGTTTGAACACCAATATGATGCTTCTTGCATGGTGGAGGAGTTGTTGGACATTTAATTTCTATAAACAGGATAGCGAATTGCTTAATTTGGCTTCCGGATTGGTGCCGCGCTCTTCATGGATCTGCTTTCGACGTTTCGCGAACGTTCCGGTCCACATCTCCGGGAAAAGGAACGACCTGAAAAGTCATCAGGTCGTTGCTCTTCCCGAAAAAGGACATTCCCTTCTTCCTGAAGAAGTGAACTGGAATGTTCACGAAATATCGAAGAATGCGGCACCAACCCGGAAGCCCAATTAAGCATGTCTACACACCGCGAAAGCCTAAAATATCAGGATAGCAAATTTCAATCTGCACAACAGATACGTCGTTAATGTTTGAACGATTAAATGCTTTAGATACATTTGTGGGATATATATATATATATATATATTTGCAATAAAACTTGATTATAAGGAACATTGTTGCGGACACTCACCACATCCTTGCCTTGATAATAGCGGGGTACAGGGAGGACTAGTTGACGTCAAAGATGATACTGAAGAAGCTTGGGCTAAGATATCACTGTTTAAATTGTTGTTATTATGATATGGAATGCTATCTTCCGATGGAACGGAACACCGTGTAGTACGAGATCGAATTGGCCTTGGAGAGGCCCCTGTACGTAACTGATGTCTATCCCAAGAATCCCAGTATAAATTCATATCGTTATTTTCCATATCTCCTCTCACAAGAACATCTAAGAGAAACATAATAAGTATAACGCTAGTTGTCCACGCAACAATTATTAATTAAGATTACAGTGAGATTGATCAGTCACCTATGTATCTCCGTAAATTATGCAGTGCTCTGCATAGTCTACGAAGTTCCTCCTCATATCGTACATTATTTTCACCTAACATACTGCTTAACTCGTGCTCAGACTTCTCTTTCAGGGCTTCAAGGGAATTAGCTTTGGAACAAACGATCTAAAATAAAAGAAGAGGCTTAGACTCTCTCTGTGATATTGCTAAAAATTTATCTAAAGTAATGTGCACACTGATCTTGTGTGTGCGATAAATAAATCGTTTGTTCGTATCTCCGTACGCTGTTACCTGGATTGATCCTGGGGTGAGACCAACAACCCGTAACCATTGTTGCAACGATGGATATTGTCTCATCTCAGCTGGTAACGAGTCTGCAGCCAATTTGGCCTTTGTCACAAGTTGCTTAGCGTACAACTTTATGAGTTTCCCCTATATTTATAAATACAAATAGAGATGACTTACGAAATATATGTAATTTCTATCATGTATGCATATTGATTTTTTAATAATAATTTCAGACGACTGAGAAGGAACGACTGGCAACGACTCAGGTCACGAGATAAAATTTCACCACGCTCTCATCGGACCATTCGGGAAGCACGTCGAAATGAGGTAAATACAGAATGAACACGGACCGACGTATCGAGAAATCAACAGATAGGCGCGGACGATCGTCGAGGAATGAAAGCCGAGCGCGGCTCGTTACCTCGAGCGTTCTTATCTCCTGTTGGGTGAGCTCCGCGCTGGTAGAGCATTGGGTCCGCAGGCCCTCCAGTCGATCGGCGGAGATGTCGATCATGGACTGCACGACGTCCAGAGCACGTCGGATCTCCTGCTCGGTCGCATCCTCGCCGTCCGCCATCCCTCGCCGTGTGCCAACGATCGCCGGCTCCTCCAGCGAGTCACGGGCCCCGTATTACTTGACGGGCATAATGCCGCGCCGCACTGGGACTCCCTTATCACTGCTCCTCCGAGTAACCAAACTACTTATCAACATTGACAACCATCTTGGCCGCCTATCGCGTTCGTGACGTCAATCGTTGTGCTGCCCGGCGATCCGCTCCCAGAGCTCACGGCCGGTTCCCATCGGATCGTTATTCCACTTTGTCGTAGCCGATTCGGCATAGGGCTTTCTCATTGGATATCGCGCGAGAGTCATTGTTCGCGAACACAATCAACGTAATTAATTTACATTTAGGGATCTAACGGACCAATAATCAATGATTTCCATTAAAGCTCGCATTAGACTTGATTGAATGACTGAGATTGGATTGAAATTTGACCAATCAGAGCACTGATTTCAGCATAAAGTCTCTGTCATACTACGAATTAAGATTGGATTGAGCAAAATTCATTAAACTCAAGTTTAGTTAAACGCGATCAATCCAATCTTAGTGCGACGTATCGAACTACGGATTAGGATATTGAGATTGGCCAATCAGTGCAAAGTTAACTGAACTCAGGTTTAGTGAAATTGAGTGAACTTCGCACTGATTGGAGAAATATCAATTCAATCCTAATCTGTAGTCTGACACGGGCTTTAGAATCCAGACAGCGGCACTTCCGATGCGCGAATGGCCGATGCCATCATTTCTGTCAAACGCACCGATCGCAGGAATCATGTAAATGTCCGTCGCGAGGAGAGAGATACGTACGCGACGCGCCTGAGGTCGGTCGATCGGTCGGAATACGGGAGTGGTTGCTGTGGGAAGCGCGCGCGAGTTTACGACGGGCGAGCACGAGACAGCGAGCGAGCGAACGGCGGCGGCGGCGGCGGTGGATGTTCAAGTCGCACACGGAAGGGTAATCCCCGTTCCTCTGGTCAGAGAGTTCTTCCGTCCGAAATACGCGTGCCATCGGGAGAAGATGCGTCGTCGCTCGGCACAGTGATGCGAACTTTCTTCACACGCGCTGCTTGTTTTGCATCGTTAGCCGCGATCGGAGGGATTCTTTTTACTCGTTCGCGCGCTAATGGCCCGTACTGACCCACCAGCGTAGCGCGGAGAAAGAGAAATTCACTTGGATCCCTTCCCTCGCTCGTCATTCTCACCGGAAAACGTTTCCATCGTATATTGTATTAAAGATACAACGCACAGAGTCACTCGTGTTCCTGAGAGAGAGGCAATTGTACATCTGCGCTATCATTTCATGAAAGCGATGTTTGTAAATATCACACGCCGCTTCTAAGCACGAAAAGTAGGATATAAGATCACTTCTCTTATGTAAGATGATTCTTTCATTGAGATTAGTCGTGATAATCTGTGCATAACTCATGTAACATCAGTAGCTTGTACCTGATGATTCTTTCAAACAAAATCCTACAATCATGAAGGACAACGTTGATCTTGCAGATTTAGTTATGGAGGATAGCATGAGTGTAAAGTCCATGGAATCAGTGGCGACAAGCGATGAATATGAGTTCGTAAATGAGAGAGGTACCAGCAAGCAGCAGCAAGCTCTTTTGGAACCACCGATGCTAAAAATTGCCAACAACGGCAATCTAGAGGATCTGCAAAATAATCTTCGTGAGGTTTGTAAGCTTATCAGGCCTGTCAAGTGAAAATGTCTGATACAAATCAATGATAGATGCATGATCACACAATAGATTTGTATAGTTATTTGCTTTGTGTGATGATAGGTTTTAACAGAGGATTCGAAGATGGAGTGTAGTGAATTCAAGATGACAGGTGCCAGTAAACAGAAAACGAAAAAAGTAGGCCACAGCAAATTCTATGACGTTAGCTCTTGTCTTGTTGCATCCGAGAAACAGGATATTATGAAGCCTGAAGATTACATCGAAGAAGGTAATGTGACAAATACTTGCAAAATAAAAACAAACTTCGAGCTTAAATCTATACTTATGACGATAGAATTGAACACATTATCACACGTTCAACAAGAATGCACCATTTTCAACGGTGTCACTTACCTGGGAGCAGCTGCAATAAATGCGCCAAAATCGGAAAGCGAAATACAACGTAACATGCATATATTGAATGCGGAGCAATCTTTGAATTTAGGGATCAAAGTTTCCGTCTCAGTCCCAAGTAGTTCACAAGGCTCGGTCGTGTAAGTAAACTGATCCAGCTTCCTATATGCAACAACAAAGTAATATCTGTTTCAATTTTTCCAGTTTATACGATGCTGCAACGCAGCAAGCCATTGCCCATTATGAGGTACAACGTATATTATTTTATGCGCGCGGTGAGAGCACTGGTACTTGCGCGGCGTGTTTCGCTTTCACATGGTCACACGGTGATACTTTGGAATCTGCCATTTATCAGTGTCATGTTTTTCGCTGCGACATACCAGAAGCGGTATATCTTTCAGTAGCATCTATTATTAAAACAACATAGATATGCATTAAAAATGTCGAAGCATTGTAGTATTATAATTTCATTGTAATCTATATAAGTGAGCGCCAAAAATTCCGGAGCAAATATCTCGAAAAAAAAAACTGAGAAGCTTTAAAAAAAAATGTGCACTTTGCGAATGCATTTTACGCCAAGATGCAATAATTATGAGTATCATTGATCGATTTTTTTCATTTTTTTTTCACATACAAAAATGTTGGGATTGTCGAAGAGTGAATATGAGATATTTCGTATCTTATACTGAAAAGTATATCGGGATAAAATGTCTTGGAAAGTATTTACTTTTCAATCATCTTACCCTGGTACTTTTATACACAGAATAACTAAAGGAGTCGATTTTTATGTTAAAAACCTTGTGATTCCATTAAAAAAAAGTCACAAGTTGACCCGACTTTGACAACGCTATGTAAGACCAAATGGATTAAATGCTCCTGTTCAAGACTGTTGTCTGAGAAACATTTATTCGAAAATTAGTCTTCGAGATATTCGACCGTTCCGTAATTTTTGACGCTTATATATTTTACATTGAGACGAAATATGTGAGAGCTTCACTTGGTATCGCGTTATTGTTTCAATCTATCTTATAATCTATCTCTGTAATCGCTCTCTTTCTCTAGGTTGGACAAGTGTCAGCCTGCTTTTCGAAAGCGTTTCACAGAATACCACGTTCGATGACGAATTCTCTGACGGGCAGTGATTTTAACGGTTTCAACACCGGTAGCGAGAAAGTGAACTCCAGAGTGTTTATTTTTGAAGTGACTATGGAAATAAAAGAAGAAGATGGAAAAGGCGGTTTTAGTACGGTCCCTAAGGATAGAAATTGCTTCAAATTACGAAGTAACGTGGCGAAGCAAGTTTGCTTGAGCATCCAGCAAGTGTCCAGTAAAGAAGGCGGTATTACGCTCGAGGTAGAGAGATGTTTCGGAGTTCTCGTTAGCCCCGGACGAAATGTTAAGCACAGCGATATGCGACTACTCGAGATGGTAACGAGAGATTCACTCCAGCCAGTTAATTTTATGTCTATAATCACCTCGGATGTTCGCAATATCACGACAATTTTACAGCAAGTTAATACTGGACCAATAATGCAAGACAAACAGTGCTATAATATTTGCGGACGCTGGGACCCCGCCGATCCCGCATTGGAAACTCTTAACATAGAAACGCCTAGAGAGGGAAAAATTTTCATAACCGTCGCCGTTGATCTCGTTATCAGAGACATTCGGGAGCCGGTGAGATTTGTGATTGAAACGTCGGTCAAAGTGTTCCCGCAAAACGAGCGATTTTGGTACTTTAACAAGAAAAATCTCGTGCAACAGTTTTATCTTAACTCCAAAGAGGTGAGCCGTACACTTGTGAGAAATTGCATTTCACAAGTATCTAGCGGCTCGTCGTTACTTTTCATAATTGGGAAATCGTTCTTTTTGCGACAGGTCATTTCCGGAGACGGTACGGAGGTACATTACGAAGTACAAAGTATAGAAACATCCGGCGAATTAGATAGAAACAGATTAAACCTCGCACTGAATCTGGCGTCCTTAATTAGATCACCGTCTGTAACTAGTATTGACACACTTACGCCAAAAGAAGAAATCGATTCAGGTAATGAGCGAAACTGAAGTATCGGCTTGCTAATTCGACGATACAAAATACATTGTCAATTTCCAGACGGGGATGAACCCATGCTTAGTGGTACAGGTGAAGTCTCAAAGGACTGCTCGGCGGACGAATTAGCTAGCTGGGCTGAGGTATTAGATAGCTGGCAGGTGAACGAGCAACGGCCGAAGCTTCTCGTCAAGCTCGCGAAACAAGGGATACCTGAAGCTTTACGCGGCGAAGTCTGGCAACGCCTGAGTAATTGCGACAGTTCACAAGAGATGATGGACAAGTACAGAATGTTGATCACAAAAGTGAGTACTTACGTGTGAGCTCTCAAAAATAATTTGATATAAATATATTTATTTTTTAAAGCTAAGGTACAAAAATACATTTTTATATCTTTTCTCAATAAAATATATGTTTTTTATAATAATGAATTATAAAATATATATGAGAGTATTATTGATATAATTCCGAGATAATGTATGTATGCACAGGAGAGCAGCTGCGAGAGTGTGATTTTAAGAGACATCAATAGAACATTTCCGGCGCACGATTTCTTCAAAGAAACAGGCGGTTTAGGCCAAGACTCTTTATACAGAATAAGTAAAGCATACGCTGTCCATGACGAAGAAGTTGGATATTGTCAAGGCCTTAGTTTCTTAGTTGCTAGTCTGTTACTTCATGTAAGTAAACATTATAAGCTTTCATAGAACTGCAATAGACTTTTTGCTCGAAGCAATAAAATGTAATTTCTGACAAAAAGCACTCGCACTGCACCAAAAGTCGTAATAACGTTTAAATCTTCGGAATTGCGACGTCTGATAGCGCTGGAAATGCTTTTGCTAGAAATTACGCTACAATTTAGTGCTTAGAGTAAAAGCTTATTATATACCTATTGTAGATCTGAATTTATAGATGGCACGTAATAGTTTGCAGAGTAATTTTACCAACAAAAACAAGCTTGGATATATTTTTGCAGATGCCCGAAGAACAAGCGTTCTGTGTTCTGGTCAAATTAATGTACGACTATGGTCTTCGAGATTTATACAAGGACAGATTCGACAACCTTCACATGCGATTTTACCAATTAAATCGCTTGATAGAGGTGAATATTGCAAATCTATTGTATATATAATGACAAGAGTCAACTTTTAATGTACTTTTTCTGGCCATTTCTAGGATCAGTTGCCGGAATTATACAAGCATTTCTGTGATCGCGGCGTAGAAACGCACATGTTCGCCGCACAATGGTTTCTAACTCTATTTACCGCTAGGTTTCCATTATACCTTGTTTTTCATATTCTGGACGTATTTCTTTTACAAGGGCTCGACACACTATTCCAAGTTGCTCTCGCTTTGTTAATGGTAAGTCCTCACACAGCCTTGAAAGAAGTTGGCGATGAGTTATCAATTGACGTAACAGTATTTCCTTACATATGTCCCAAGCAAATACACACTGTGCACAAAATCAATTATATTCCCTTGTAGTTGTGTAAAAAGGAGCTATTACAATTGGATTTTGAAAGTATATTGAAGTACTTCCGAGTGCATTTACCGAAACGTTGCCGGAACGAGGAGGTGTCGCGCTACGTCATGAAATTAGCTTGCTCGGTGACGCTGAAGAAGTTAAAGAAGTACGAGGCAGAATTTATGACACTGAAAGGTAACTTCATATTCTACGTTTGAACTGCACACACCCCCCGGTTCACTTTTAAATCCAATTTATTTGACGATACTGTATACTACACTGTATACTATTATCCATGCATGTATCTCCATGTATGGCATATCCAGTGATCATTGCCTGTTGGTTGTGAGTTCGTCCTTGTTATAAGTCAGGAGCGCTTATTGTTGTTGCCTGTTGGTTGTGAATTCAATATGGGCAGAAAGCTTTAGACAATACCAGGTGTATTTTTAAAACCAAAGAGTACGACGAATTTTAGCATTAGCGCAAGGATTATCGCTCACAAAGATATACGTAATCGCTGCGATGCGGCGTCCCATTGCAGGATGTAGTTCCCACTCTATGAGTGGCAAAAGTCACAAAATAGAGACTCTTGACGGGTAAGCTTAGGTCAATATTTCTCAGTCATTACTTGCCTCAGGTGAAATAGTTAAATGTAAATTTAGAGTTGGATGTGAGCTTTTCAACTGAATCGCGTTTACAAATGTAATGTCACATATATCATTCAAATAAAAAACTCAAATCTAACTCGTTATCTCACGTGGGACAAGAGAATTTTAAATAACGATTAAATTAATAATAAAATAGTAATAATAACAGCCATAACAATAGAAATTATAAATTTAACTTGTAACAAAAATTAAACGTTAAAATGTCCGACGTACGTAGAATAGATAAGCACGAAACACGTATGACACGATGCTTTATAAACCAAACACTTTCTGAACCAAAACACAAAATGTGTCTCTAGTCTCACAAAGAAACACAGAGTAGTCAATTTATAATCCGTTGGAAAAAATATTCTAGTAAATATATATATATATATACAACAAATTTTTGCGACACAGCTCTCTACTAAATGTTAAGAAACACAAAGCAGGCATTGCACAATTACCTCGTTGTTAGGTGGTGGTCGCTTCGCTCTGTACACGTTTTATTTTTTTTTAACCCAGATATTGCCACATGGTGAAAAGGTACGTTCTTTTGAAAAGACGCGTTATCTTTCGAGAAAAAACATGGAGTTTTTCTTTAAGAGCACAATATATTTTTTCATCAGACTACTATGTAATATCATTAATGTAAATAGTTCGCCGTTTATAATATGAATATAATACCACTCGAACCTGTCATTCAGTGGTTTCATGGCCACGTAATGTGTGTAACACGATTTCATATCGAAATAAATATTACACGAATAATTTGTTTTTCAAAGTAGGACTTTCGATTATCGCTAGATTGATAATCGCCATACTCTCTCTCTCTTTCTCTCTCTCTCTCTCTCTGACTTTGCTGATTGAATGTAATAGTGAATTGGCGGACAACTGATGAAAATATCACAACTCCGCGCGCGCGGTATTGAATACTCATGCTAGAAATCAAAGAGTCGTCACGTTGTATTTTTCTCGTGCTATCACTTTACAATATGTGTGCTGTGAGCAATGGTACATTAATATTGATTGTTATATAAGAAACTTTTACGTTATTAAGTTTTCTCTGTTATATAAGTTTAATTTTTCAAAGGATGTTTATGTTTTTCTGTGCAAATTTTGAAGAAAAAACAAAGTATTAATATAAATATTATGTTTGTTATTAGATTCCCTGCTTATCGGCCGTATTGCTTCCGTATGTGACCTTGTACTGCTTTTTATTTATACATTATTTATTATTGCTTACTGAAAATAAATCATCCTACACGTACTTTCAGTTTTATGAATTACCTGTTTATTTTATCCGCTATAATATATCCCGTTCCTAATTCAATAGATCTCATAGATATCTGTACTTCTTGCCTTTTCGTTTCCCTCTGTATCTGGGTAAATATGCATGGCGCATCGTGGTATCAAGCCAGCACTTGTTTATGCCGAACTAACTGTGCTGTATTAACTAGTTCCTGTGTGGTTACACCTATTATAAAAATAATGTAGTATCCCAATATATGTGCGCACTAGCATTATATATTACGATTAACGTAGACAAGCAAAGTAAAATGATATAACTTTGTCAGATAATACGTATTCATAATCAAAAGAGAGATATAATCCAGAAATCTTATCAAAGATATAATATCGTTACAGAACTATTATCTGTATTAATTTTATATACATATATATGTATATATATATACATACACACACATATATATCAGTCATACCAGATTGTTGAGGTATGTGCTGGCTGATAAGTAACAGCGACACGTCCACATACTGTATAGTCGTATCATCGATCGTATCGTATCGAAGTTGGAAATTCTCACGCTTGCACATCGAACGCAAAATATCACTTGCATAAATTCTGGATTTAGAAATAAAAATTGTTTTATATCAATAGATTAACGATTTAAAAAATACGGTACAGTGCGGATTATAAGAAATGGAGAATATCACACGAGATAAAAATATCTCCGAAATCTAGATATAAGACGAGATCCGACAATTTTTGAATAATTTTGACAATCAAACTTCCGATAGTGTCACAAGATTAAAGAAAAGTTCCGATGTTTGCGAATATTTCGTAGTCCATATTATCGTCACATTTTAGAGATGTATCATCAGGCAAGAGATATGTAATATCGACTATGTCAGTGGTTTAAATTTGGCCTTAGTGTATTTTGTACAGCAGCATATAGCAGGAGCGATTGCTCGTGCTAATGAGATATCGTGTATCTGTGGGTTACGTTCGGAACATCTGTTTTAAGCATACCACTGGTGCAAGAATGAGCCACACAGCAAAAGAGCTAATGAAGAGTAAGCGTAATAAATGTGTCTATATAATGTGCGATGCTTGCAAATTACTTCGTGTTGCATATAATGCACATATCAGATTTGAAAGATAGGAATGTCTCGAAACAAAATGTGGGTTTATAGCCAAATTAACGTACAAAAGTACAATTAAATGAGCAAGTAAAAACATGTGACATTCTCAAAGTGAATATATAAATGTTAAAGTTAATATGTGCTTTAAAGAACGACTTGTGTAAAAGCAACGTCATATACCGAAAAAAAAGTTCCTGCAACCGAATCGGATGAAAACTCGGTGGCGAGAAATGATATCTAGTTATCGCGACAGAGAAAATTCCTGTGAAGATTCAGCCGCATTGGTCAAGACAACTGAGAGCGATTTACTGAGCATAAACCTCCTGTTTTTCTACAACCGAGTTTTCGTCTGATTCCCGGAAGCGACGGAATATTCAGTTACATCAACGTTTTTTCCGTGTGCAGTTAGATGATTAATATTACTCGTAATATATATACTTATAAAAATTATTTATTATATTAAGTGGGAATGGCTTGTTTTCGATGCAGAGGCACAAGAGAATGCCGACGAATACAGCAACGAGGTGGAACAATTACGCGGTGCAGTGGCTCGAAACGAGGAGGAAAAACAGAGATTGGAGGCGGAGCTATTGCAAGTTAAGGAGATGTTACAACGCGAAGTAGCCCGGGCGGACGCCGAGAGCCGTAGGAGCAATGTTATTATAGCCGAATATAAGCAGGTACTAATTCCACTTGACGTTACGGTGTCTCATGTAGAATTTCAAACATCGCATATTTCAGATCTGCCAACGCTTGGAGGATGACTACAATGCCGCGAAGACGACATTGAGCGAATTACGAGTGGGTAATCCTGTCCTTCACGTGGACATTACGTTAAAGCAACGCTTCATCATCTTTGTGTAGATTAAGACGATAACATGTTTCAGACAAAAGTCTCAAAGTGCGAAAAATGCAGAACGTGTATAATGGACTCGTCGAATATACTGGCAGACATAGCGCATCCTCTGGAGAATCGAATAGATCCTATGCTGCATAGAGTGCAGGAGAGAGTGCGCGAGTTGGAGTTGGAGCTGGCACAGACAAAGTTGGCTCACGTTGAGGCAGAATGCCGAAATCAGGTGAGTGATAATATGTTCTTGCCGCGGAATATATATCGAAATTTAACCAATTATCTAACCGGCAGGATCTGACGCATCAGTTGCACGCTACAGCCTCCGAGCTGCAAGCTGCGCGGAACAGCTGGCCATGGCTCAGTAAAACTTTGTCTAGCATAAAAGAGGCAGCGAACAAGAGAGAGGTTTTGGCTCCAGCTACATTGAGAGATCTGAGACGCGACAGTGCACCCGGAGGTGATCTACATAATCTGATACACGCTCGAAACCGTGAGACTCGCGACAGTCTCAAGGAAATTGTGTGATCCAGTAAGTATTCTCACATAGAACAACTTTGTAAAATAGCCGAGTCTTTCTCTAAGCTCGAAACGCGAGATCTTGACAATTTCTCCCCGTACTCCGAGTGGAGTACAAAATGCTTCATCGAGAAAGGATTTTACTACCGGTTATATAGGAATTAAATGGGATCCTTTTCATTTAATGGAATGTTCTGCACATCAAATTCACTCTACAATTTCGATTCAAAGTGAAGAATCACTCAAGTCCGATTCAGTTATTGCTCCAACTTTTCGAGTAAAATTTCATTCCATATGATAAAATTCAGGGAGAGATAATTTCACGAGTGAAAAGTGCAATATCGAGTTCATCTCCTTATTCGTCCTGAGAAAAAAATATTCGACAGACATGTGTTCACTAATATTTTCACTATCACAGACAAAATGCTGATAGAAGGAGGAATACGTATATCTCGAAGACGAGTCGTATGTCAAGTGCAGACATGCGAGCATGACGTACGTTCGTAATTACGTGTAATATGCGACTTGTTGACAAAACTCAATGTGCATTCTTTATCACACGCACTGCGCATCGACCAGGACAGTCGCACTTTCTGATATTCTCTCGAAAATTTCCGTTACGGTTCTATCATTAGATTGTCCAAAGTCTATTCATTTCGTTTTACAGTGCTGCGAGGATAACTCTTGTTGATATTATTTTACGTTTCTTTCTTCCTTTCATTCAGCCAGCCACGCGAGATACACTGCTCGATATAAAAGTTTATGTAATGATATTACGCGGATGATCGGCAATCTATCGGAAAGGATGTATCGCGTTGTGTATTCGAACGCGATGAATTATTTACAATAATAGGAAGTAAGAGTAAATAAATATATATGTATACATGCCGCGTTTTGTATGAAACTAGTCTAAGTATGAAAGGGGGAAAGTGCAGTTGAGATCTTCTACTATATATATACATATATATATACATATATATATATACGTATATGTACATACAGTGCTTTCAAGTGACACAACAAAAATATGCGATCGGTATATTTATAATTGCAGCAGACTACCGAGAAATTGGTCGTTCCATTTACTTTTCGTTATTGACTAATTTTAGCTCGATCACAACAACGTAACATTCCGAGGTACCGTGAGTGCGTTCTTTTCTTCCATACGAGTATACGTCTTTGTTGTTAAGCCCGCTATTCATTCATTTCCGAGCTTGACCAATTATATAACGTATGATAATGTATGTATAATTATTGCTACGTACTCACACAAATAGCGTTAGGTTTGATATCGAGGGAGCTTTCGTTACTTTAGTTGTTACATGTAGTCCCCTCCCGTCACCGATAAACACTCGAAGCATGTAATATATTTTATCTTCCTTCCCCGTCGTCTTACTGTGAAGCATTACCCATAAGAATCTAGAGAATAGATGCGCGTGTAAACGTTTGTAAATGATGTATTAGGTGCGAGAAAGATACTCAAGAGTTCGGTTACAATTTGCACTCTGTTTCGACAGTCTGTAGCAAGACGGACACTATTATCAAAGCCATAGATTATGGTATTAAGGCACTACTTAAACATGCAATTGCATCAATGTGTAATTTTGTCTAGTATATAAATGTTTCGAGGATAAATTTGCTGTATACATACCTGTGACACACACACACACACACACGCACGCACGACTATCAAACTTAGCTTCGTAAGTCGTGCCACACGTTTACTTAAGCAAATTATTTATTTATACGGAGTTGCATGGAAACACTCGAAACTGTTACGTAAAACTGAAACACTCGAAACTGTTTACGTAAAATGGAATATTACTCAAACTGTTCATGTTGCAATCACAACACACGACTCTTCTGTGCCATCATAATGGGGGTTGATTTGAAGCACCGTTTACTTCATTTTCGCGTTGTTGAACCAATCAAGGCGCGTAATATGTAACGAGTACACGATTGCAAGCAAAGTTTATGGTCACCCTTGGCTTACGCTCTACACGAATAATCACTTACTCAAAATGGAAGACTTCATTTCTGTAAATACTTGAAAGAGAAAACAGTTGAAATTGTCTACTAACAGAATCGTGTAAAGTCTTAGAGTAACTACGTATGAACCATTGTATACCCTGTAATTCCATTCTACACTATTATTGAAATAAAGAAAGATATCACATCTCTCCATGTAAAATTTAATGTCGAGAATCTCGTGATCTTCTTCTCGCGTCTACTAGGTTAAAGTTAATACTAAACTAACTGAGGACATTGCACCTCTATCCAGATTCCATATCGATTTATTTGTCCCAAAGTCCTTGCATCATCGCGAACGTAATTATATACAATTTCAGTCTTAGGTATGTAGGAAGCTTCAATAAATTATATCAAATAATCACAAGTTTCAACATTAGCAATTTATCACCTTGGTAGATAGGACATTTAATTAAGTATCAGATGTCGCATATACATGTATATTAGACCTATCTAATGTACTTAAAAAACTTAACATGTTAATAAACTCTCGTATGTTACATCAAGAGATGAAAGACTCCATTGGAAACTTTGCGACATCTGGTCAATTAATTCGATAAAAAAGTGTTGAATAGTAAAAATATATATATATATATTTAATAAGTACGAAGTTTTGATATTTCAACTTTTAAATTTCAGTGAGAAAGAAACGTATGATATTTCCTCATTATTAATCATTCATTAATTAATACGTTATGTTACAAAGAAACCGTGTGACAAAATTTTTACAGTTATATCTTGAATTTCGCAAGAAAAAAATAAGATGTGTACGAAAATGGAAAGAAATATACATGCTTATTGTAGCTTATTGTAGAACAAAAACAAAATAATAAATTATCTTTATCGCAAAATATCTGTCAAATGATCACCAGATTTGCCTTACCATTATGTAAAATATTACATTTTATATAATCGAATTGAAATATTTAATATTATATGTGAACAAAGCTGTAAAAAAAAAAATACGCGTAGAAGGAGGTAGTTAGGTATTGGAACGTAATTTGAATAAACGACAAACTTATTCGAATTTTGTCAGAACTATTCTCCAGGACATGTAGTTTGTCCGCAGAATATCTAAAATGTAAGTAAAAATGTCTTTCAATGTGTAACTTTACCTTTAAAGCTGACATCGCAGGCCATATCGCGAGCTTCGAAAAGTGATATGTAGGCTTACACTGAACCGTCTCGGTCATATGTGTATATATATACACACACATATGTATACATATATATCCATCGTTATTCCTCACTTCCCTTCTCCACTATTAAGATTAAGAAATTTTGTTTGTTCACCAAGCTCGTTATCATTCCCCATCTCCTCCTTCGAATGTATCGTTATCATTCATCGGAGGAACTGCTATCGAAACCTTCGTCGTGGTCCATATAGTGAACATCTAATAACACGCAAAAGTACAAATATATTTGACTTCTGAAACGCACGAATAACACGAGAGGATAAGAAGCATAATGTTGAAAATGTTTGCTAAATAATATACTACACTAATATCATAATTCATCATATTAATATTGCGTAATGGCAGCAATGATAATATTTTCGAGCTTATATGTAAGGCTAGGGAATGGTTAATATGTTCGAGAAAAACTGTGGAAGGTACCTGCAACTTCGCGATGAAGATTCCGTCGAGGTTGCACATCGAAGTCAAGCGGATTCGCCATGTCCAATATTCTCAGCAGCCACATGGGAAAACCATTCTCCAACACGTAGATATCATTCTCATTCTCGAGATCGTTCTCGAGCACATCGATGAGCGGCTGCAAACCCTCAATGTCATTCGCGTCCGCAGCCATCATGTTGTTGCCTTCGTCGTCCCTGTTGTTGTTCGCAAGGTCGCCGTTCTCCACCTCGACCGGCTCCGGAACGCCAAGTCTCGGTGCCTCCGTGTCGGCTATATGATCCTGGGCTATGCTGGACAGGTCGTTCTCCGGCGTGATGTCCTGGCCGGAGGCTGAATTTGGGTAACCGGAATCCATGATCTCGTGCGACCAACTATCCGGAGGGGATTCGAAGCTGGGAGAGGAAGGTGGTTTAGCCTCGGTGCTGCTCGATGTATTTACATCCTTACAAGTAGAGTCCTTCGTATCACTCTTCGGCGGTGACGCGAACTGTACTATCTTATTACTTACATCTTCCTCGTCACACGATTTAAAACTATCCACCAAACCATTGTTCTCTTTGGCACACACTGACGAAGAGCGTTCGTCGCTGCTGCTCCAAGATTTGCTATTCGAAAAATCCTGGAACAAATTCTCGCCGCTTACACTCGCGAGACCTTCGCTTTTCCCGTTTCTCAGACGCGTGTCATCGCTATGCGGTTTCATAGCCGCTACTTTTGACCCGCGATATTCTATTCTTTTTACATCCACGATATCATCAGTCTCATGTTTGATTAGATTCTCCTTTTCTGCGATTTCCTCGTTGCAGTCTTCTTGCAGCGAGTCTACGAGGGTAGATTGGTCGCCGCACGATTTTACATTATTCTCTAAGCGCAACTCTCGCTGTGAGTTATTGCTAGACGAACAGTCAGTTTCGCGCTTAGAAGTGGCGTTCTTTTTGTCAGAGGTTGCCTGAAACGGATCAGTTGTTTCTGTAACATACAAAGGCTCTTGATCAATGCCTTCTAGTACGTCCGGTACAACCTGCTCGGGTGTTTCTGGCGAATTTAATTCGGTATAACTCTCCAATGCGGTTATCAAGTCGTCACCTTCCAAACAGCTCCGCTTAGTGCTATGAGTAGCGTGCACTTTCTTAGGTGAGGGATTAATGTAATGTACTTTTCTAGGTGAGCTCGTTGATTGTGGCTCATCGTAAAAGTTAATTTGCAACTCCGTCTCTGCTGAATCGCAATCTTTTGAGATTCGATTGATCGATAGCTGAATGTCATCTAGCTCGACGTTACTACTATAATTTACCTCGAGAGAACTCGAAGGTGAATGATCTGAAAAGTCTTTTTCTTCCAGAAAAAATGTTCCGATTGAGGAACAGTTTTCCACAGGTTTTCCAATCGTAGTTGCCGTTATTTCAGATTTGTTAAAAGTGTTATTTAACAAATTCTGGGAAATCAACGAGTCGTCCATTTCGGGATTAAATAGAAGACCTGGTGATGTCGAGGAGCGGGAAATAGACAAATACGATTGAAAAATTGCGTCATCATTATCCTGTACACTGCTCAAATTCATATCGACGTCCTCCAACGTAACCGGCAGCAAACCGGATTTTATGCTATTATTATACGTTGCAATATTATCAACTAAGTCGTTCACCGCGCTTGAAGTGGCATTTCGCGGAACTTTTTGTTCGATCAGTCCTTCCGTATTGTTTCTTCTTGGAAACCTGATATCAGGAGCTGCAGCCATTTCTTCGGATGGATGATAACGGTCTGCTGAATGTTCCCCATCAAATAAATAACTATTTTCTTGTTTGGGAACAGCTTGACTCTCCAAGATAATGATGGACTCATTATTCCAATTTTCATTTTCGTATTCAGCATCTCCATTTGTACTGTAATCTTCCACTAATTGCTCGTCTTCGCTAGATAGCAAGTCCAATAGTTGATCCGATCCAATAGTTGATCCATCATATTCCGAGTTGACTTCCACGTACATCTCATCGGTTTCGCTTTCGTCAGGAAGAATTACCGCCAGGCCATTCTCACGCTCTTCGATAATGTAACCATGTTCACACATAATGTCTTTTAATACCTCTAACGATATGCAATATTTCTTCATCAGTGTCTTCACCTTAGCTAGATAAACCACGTTCGGTGATTCCTCATTCTCATGCGCTAAGAAATTGACATAATATAACACTTCATCTAACACCTTCCGGCTGTCCGTACGCTTGTCCACGGTGAAGGGATAAATATATGTATCTATTGTCTCGAAGAATCCTTCCACTCCTTCTATTCCTATGATATTTGGTTCCTGGACCCGTTCGAATATTGCCATCTGCGTGCACGCGCCCAAGTGTTTCGTGTCTTCGGGTCCGTAGCAGATCCCTTGGAACTTCACGCAGTAATACGGGTACTTCCTCACGATATTCTCCGCCCTGTAAACAAGATCAGTGATCAGCGGATCGATGACAGGAAAGCTGCCCGAAGAGAGTATCCGACTCACCAGCTCTGGAACTGTCTTCTTGTCCATTCGAATTTATGATCCTGGTGTCTGAACCCACCAGCGAGATTCGGGAATAGTACATTGAATTCTACATTTGGCGTTGTTATCACTACTACCTTTGGTCTGATGTATTGAAAGATATTGATAGGAACAGTGAGCAACACATGATCGTACAAATGCTCGATTCTAAAATTGTAACGAATTTACACATTTTAGCATTCTACTGACAAATGAAGATGAAAAGATTTTATCGTTCATATGACATACAATTCAATGCACACCACAGCATCAGTTTTCTCCAACTTCTTGTCATTGTGTATCACACTGCCCATGCATATCTCAATCTTAAGCGGTCTTTGTCGATGCTGAAAGTGATCAGAAACTAGTGGCATAGCTTTAGCTTTATTAAGTAGCAGAACATTTCTATCCACATCGACAAAGATTATCTCCTCCACTCCTTTAAGATTTTTCAAGTAGGGCAGGAAACCTAGCTCTGAACATCCAAAATCCACAACCTGTTGAAAATATTCAGAATATTTACAGTCATATTAACGTCTTGATAATAACAATTATTTGCTCGGCACAATAATTCCGCATTGTAAGTACAAGACCACTCATATATACAGGATATCCCAGATATTGTCTTGAGGATTTCTACCTGATACTAGGATCAACTGTTTTTTAATAAAAACACCAATAGCTTCCCAGTTGGAGTAAGTGAAGTTGAAAATAAAGTTTCCTCGAATTACAATTTCAACGGGTAGAAGGTAGGAAGAAAAATGACGGGATAATAAACTCTGTATAATTCCGAGCAAACTCTTTAATAGGTTTATAATTCTAGGATCACTGCAAAATGAATACATTTGGCATAGAAAATACACGACAAATATCGATATGATCCCAAAGTATTAACTGCAAATTGGTCAGATAAAACTGGCACGGTACAATCTGATACATCCTATATATCATATTTCATTGGGCAACATCAACTTAAGACGGACAATAATTGAGTCTTTCAAAGCACTTGGTAACGTGTCCTTTAGCGAACCAAAACAATTGTGCAATTATAGCGTAGAGCAACTGAATATCATAACGAAAATTTGTAACAACACAATGTGACAAAGTTGCATATACGATACCTTCCGCAATTTTCCCCCGTACTTAGGATCGTTGAGTACATTCGCCACAGCTAAATACCTCTGTATATACGCCGGTGGCGAGAATTTCACAATCTGTGATATTTCCAACGGCAGAAGCTCTGCATCATCAATTTCAACTTGGATTCTGTTATCGTTGTTGACGACATGATTCGCCGTTTCTCCTTCCGCGACATCGCTCGAAGGAGCCTTTCTATCGCGATAATTATTGTAAATGTATTTGCCGAATAAGTACAGCATCTGAAATACCACGAGAAACATGTCCGTAGGCCGTATTTTTCGACAACCTCCTTACGAAAAGCTCATCTCGTACTGCGCGCACTGTACACTCCAGCCATAACTCGTCGGATGGCGGTCAATGCCAGAGCATCGATGATGATTTTAAATGTACCAATCACCGCGTGCCGTTCTTTGATCTAGCAGGTAACCACCCGACGATTACTATCGACGGGAATAGGGAGTTTCTGCAATATGGTTGTCTTTCAGTATGGCAAAGTACGTTCCGATATTCACTGTCGGTATTGCGAATCTACAATTTCTGTCACGTATCTATAGATTTGTAGTGTTGGCAGTGAATACCGGAACACATTTTAGCGTATCCGAAAAACGCAATCTAATCATTATTCCCTAGATTTGATAGATCTTTTATAGAGAATAATCAAATTAATTGCAAGCAGACGCGACTCTTGTTGCGACAGTCGGATAGGCTCCCCAATAGATATAGCGAATTTTTACGAACCCGCGCGAACCTCTACTTCGCTAAACTTATATTTAGTGAACTCTGCTCTGATTGGTCAAATTTCAATCCTAACCGGTAGTGCGATTATATCTTTACGTAGCAAAATGAAAAAATGTCGGGTTCGGTTGCTACTTCAGTCTTGGTGGTTATCGACTTTGTAATATTGATGAACCGCACTTTCACCCGCGAGTATATTTAGCGGAGGAAGACCCGATATTTATAGGTATGAGTTTGTACTGATTTACCGGTGTGTGCGATGAGCGGTAGTTATAAGCGCGCGATTAAATGACTGAGTTCATTTTTCCTATTCGCGCGCCGAATGTCTTGCGCATTGGTATCTTAATCTTATAATAAACGGGTTCATTGGGACGAAATCACGAGAAAGTCGCGTATGAGAGCGGGTTATCCCTCTCTCTTAGCTGCAGGTTTTTTTTTTAATCAAGTTAATTGCCTAAAAAATAATTAAGCTGACACAAAATGTGTGGCATTTACTGACTCGGGCAGCTAATCGTTGCAAACTATAGTATACGTTACTATAGATTGCAGTATTGCAAAGATTATTGGAACGCTGCCCGAGTCGAGTCAGCAAATCGAAAACGCCATCAGTTAAAAGTGAACTTTTTTGTGAAATTAGAAGTTAACTATGCAAATATATATTCACGGATTATATTTTTATCATTATATTATCGATAATTTCAATAAAATACAGTGATAGAAGGAACAAAAAGAAATACACGCTCATCCATGTGTTCAAACGACATAATTTATTTGGGATTTAATAATAATTAAAATAATAGCGTGAGAAGAATATTGGTAGCATTCTATTGATTTTCTAGTAAAGCGACAGTATACACGTTACATGATTTTTTACATAAATAAAAATAATTATCGACTCTCAATGTGTACTTGGGCACCATTGCACGTGTATACTTAGATGGTGATAAGCTGATGTGGCCTTTAATTTCACACACGGTTTACCTATCGCGTCTTGCAGAGAGATACCTTCGTCATTTTTCCGCATCACTCGCAATAAACTCGATAATATACATTAGTTATGTTTATATATTTATACACGCATATATTCTCTCGTACGCATATCCTTTCGTATAGCGCGTGCACACACACATACACAAATATATTATGCACGAGATCTCTCGATGTGACTGCCGGTCAGTCCACAGGAACATAAAACTCACTTTAATATTATTACAATTTATTATTTTAATAATAGGTCTATCTACATAATAGCGCTTGTATAATCCTTAAATGAACATTACGTTCATATAACGGTTATTTACAAAGGTACTGCCAGAGAAACATTCGCTCCTTCCTCCTCTATTGTGTCTTGCAAAAATACAGATTGTCGATAGCTTTCTTTATATATACCCGTCTGCTCGAGAGCATGATAATCAAATAGTTCAGAGCGACGCGTCCGTAATAAGAAGAAATGCGTCGCAAGCAGTCGAAGGTATGATCGTCGGAACATACTTTCTTATTTTATAAGGGGAATGGTAGAACGCGTGTGTATAATAGTATTGTAAAGAGTGCGATCACGCAAGGTTTATATGTTTCTTATAAAACGCGCTGCCATACACCGTGTGTGTGAGCTCGTGTGAATGTGTATACACTCGTGGCGCATATAAATTTACATTCAATACAAAATTAAACGTAGTCTTTGAATTTTATACAGTGTATCCGAACTTCTTGCAAAATTTCGCGCGCGGTTCAATATAGACATATTCACGCTTTTAAAACGCTGTGTGTATGTTGGTTTTGACTTTTCCATCCTATTAGGATTGAAGCGATACACATTGGAGCTTCCGATAGAGCCGAGCGTCTCACTTGCGAGTATACGCGCCTTCTCCGGATCAATCACTGGATAAAAACTTCTTTATACATTTTAGTCAAAATATCGAGTCTTTCCGCAATCCAATTATCGTATTTCTCTCTGAGGTTTGTTGAGTGAACATCAAGAGATAGAAATCTTAGAGGTAACAATGCCCTTAATAATCTGTTCGCGTAGAAAAGTAAACCCAAAAATAACGCTTGATTGTGTAGATCAATATGAGCATTCGTAGTCCTCCTTCATGGTCTTACTCGGTGAAATTTTATACGCAGAAAAACGAATACTTTGGATCATCGATGGCGAAACGCACGATCAATCTCTCAATTAACAATGACAGTAACAATAATTAAAAGATGACACTCGATATTATTTTGTAGAACCGTGCTTGATTTCGATGTAATTGTGTAGAAGAAACGTGGTTAGATGTCGTCTCTCTTTTACCTTCGTTAACTTTCCTACTTTTGTAGCCTTGAACTTTGAGAATCATCGAGAAATTTAGGCTGCATGAGATTCCCTCACGCCACATCGCAACGCACGTAATAACACAAGTTTGCTGATGTGAACGACAAAGATAGGGATTCCCCTGTGTTATCGCGTAATGTAGCACACGGATGTATACCTCTTCGAGTTTTTATTTTTTGATATATTTATTTATATATATATATATTTTTTTTTTTCTCTCGTTCCGATAATAAGTTCTTCCTAACTACGCCCTTTGTATACAGTAAAATCATATCACAAGTCGCTCGTCTCTGACCTAAGTGCGCGATTAACGTGGAGAAACACTACAGTAAATATCACATGTAGCAATGATATTTCAATTAAATACGCCGTACTGCGACTTTTCGCTAAAGGTAAAGGTCCACCTCTCTCGATCTCGTAAATAGAATGGAAGTTTCTTCTCCAAGAGGTGCAACGTACTCGTGAGCGTTAACATCTATTCCCGCTTCTTCAAGTGAAACAATAATTTATATATACTTTCAGGAAATGTAAGCTCAAGCGTACGACTGATCTAACGATATAGCTATCTTATTCCCTTTCTCGACCCAATTTCTGAGTCGCCCCCGCAGTTCCTCGAGACTCTTCGACTTCGCCTTGTTTATCCTCTTGTACTTGACATCTTTTGGCTTCGTCACAGATCTGTGGTTACTCATTACCCTATTGTACGTCACCTGGAAGCACAAATGAGTCGGGTTTTTACGAAAGCATCGATTTAGCCTCGCGTGAAAGTGCCATATCGAAAGAAATCCCATGAAAATTATAGTCATTTCCATTTCCGGGAGATGCCGAAGCGACAAACTCGATAACGTAGAAGCGATTAACACACTGTTCTTTTTGTATAGATCTTACGTAAGATAAAAGTTTGACTGTAACGTTGACAGATTTACCTGCGCCTGCTGGCTCTCGTCTCTGGGTCGTTCGCTGGGCGGTGAATCCGTCTCTTGAGCGAGCCTCTCGAAACTACCGTAGAGATCTTGGAGTCTGCCCTTGCCGTTGCCCAAGTTCTTCGCCCTCCTGTCCTCGTACTCCGAATTCTCCGTCGACTCGGACGGATCCTGATTGTTCTCGCTGTCGCCGTCCTCCTCCACGGAGTACACGGTCTCCAGAATCTCCGGTCTCCTGAGGAAACCGTTGCACCGTCTCATCGACGAGTACTTGTTCGACGGCTCCACCGCGTCCGACACGGAACGAATCACAGTCACGTCGGTGATGTTGGAACGAAACCTGCGGGCCAATCGAATGATCCATCCAGTGTACGATTGTGCACACTCAGAGAAATCCCACGGAAATTATAGTCACTTTCGTTGTTACTCTACTTTCCGAAGAAACTTCGAGATTAAAAGGGAGCCTCGTGCTATTCTAAAGACACGCACCTCGGCGGAGCTGGATCGTCGGCGGTCTCTTCGAGCACCACGGCGCTGTCGCTGTCGCCCAGACTGTCCAATCTATCCAAGGCGTCGCAGGGTGGCGAGTCTCTGGTGCCGGTGGTCTTCTCGGCTAGTCTGTTCTGTAATTGCCGGATCACCCTTTGTTGTCTCAGAATAATGGACTCTCGCTGACTCAGACTAGCCTCGATCTCCTTTTGCTTCCTGCAGAGCCTTGACTCGAACAGCAGAAGCTGCGACGATAACGTTCGCAGTTGCTCAGCCTTCTCGCGCGTCAGTCGTGCCACCAGGTCTTCCTGCGAATCGTTATGGACGTCGATTGAAATATTTCGTACCATACTGCACCGTATCGTACGGACCGAAATTCATGAAGCTTTTTAACTCTATAATATAGTAGAAGCTGTGATAGCCAAATAACTTCAATTCTAATGATGTAACTTCTACTTTGACGATTTTTTCTAATCTCCGTTTTCACTTTTAGCGTCAAAATTGGTTGTTTTATAATAGCGTTAAAATCTATAGAATTAAAGGTTCGAGAGAAAAGTGTAGCACCGTCAGTTTCTACAGCTAGTCGATGAACTCTATCTAAATAGACGCAAATTATTCGGTGTATTTAAGAGAGCGGCGAAATAACATCGACATTTTTTGACTACGAGTCAGATGTTACGTGAGATTATTTTAAATCCGATGTTAACTTTTCATATATGTAATGTTACCATATTTTTACTCATATGTTGTCGATTTCATGAATATTCTCATCAAAAGACACAAATTTCTGTTCAACCAGACGGTAAATTTATGTAATACTTCATTGAGATATGCTTAAATGTCTATTTTATTATTTTATTATTACTATAGTTTTTATTTTTAATTTCTATCTTATATAAACGATACGGTAAAGATTATTGAAGTTTCTGTCACGCGTTGTTAGTTCGATTAATTTTTGTATTATATGTACACATTACGCAAGGTTTCTCTTATATTTGGTCGAATCTCCTTAATTCCACCGATTTTTTTTCTCACTGTACAATGAAAGATTTAACATAAGGTCAAAATTGCGTCAGTAATTAATAACGAAGCGATCGCGGCGGAGCTCCACGGACGTTGCCTCGCTTTCACTCCGTTCGCTCGGAGTATTAAATGATTAATTAGCGAGCGCAATCTTTACATTATTAACGTTTGCGTCCTCCGGTTCCCGTGAAACCCGGCCGATCAGAATACCGTTCGAGGAGACTGGGGAGAGTCGTTTACCAGCGGGACGGTATATGTTAGATCGCTACGCTATTTGTGTAGACATAACGTCGAATCTTCGCGTCGAGCTCGCGGAGCTCGACCTCGCATCACTCGTTGACACGAGCGCATTCCGTCTGCATCGATACGCGTGGAAACCGCGTCGTTGCACCGTTTGCGCAACGGTATACGCGCGCGCTTACACACAACAGTGTTTCTCTTCCTTCCGTTGTCGCCGACGTCCTCCTACTGCAAGGAGGACGAGTCCATTACTCCCGCTATTGTGCAAAGTAAATGGCGGTGGGACGGCCAGGTGCTATCGTCGTTGCGCATCACGCCTGCGGATCGACACGGGGAGAACGAAAATAATTGAGACGCTTCACCGCAAGCTGGTGGGTAGGTAGGTGTGCAAGTGAGTGAACGACCTCGAGGGACAGATTCTACATTCGCGAAATGTCATTCTCCGCCAAGAGAGAGAGAGAGAGAGAAAGAGAGAGAGCGGGATCACCTCCGCTCTCGTGTCGATCGTGTTTGCCTCGCACTGAGTGACGTAATTTACAATGCTCTCTTTAATTTGCAATATTCTCTTAAAGCAGAGCTCGGCAAGCGATGTACTTTCCAGCTGATTTTTGGGAGGCTCCGCTTCGCGTTGTTCCCCTTGCCTCGTCTTCCGCGCGCTCTTGAATCATTTTACCGCTGGAAATAGATCATTCAATCTGTCAACAAGATTTTACTGATTTACAGTACTATATTTACGACCACCAGTGACTACTATTAATTGCTTCCCAGTAATATATTGACTGTACTTTAGAAAATACGTCGACGTGTAATTGCGTTAAAAGAAACATCGGCTGAGGAGAACCGAGTCTTGTAAAGTTATCTCCTTGCATAAACTGCGATTGAATGAGATCAAGTCAAAATCGCATTGGATCAACAATTTGACTATACAGTTGGCCCGGGTAATTTAATTGGAGGTAAAAAGTTAATGACACTAGCGAGGCACAATTACGAGCTCGAGATTTCTTTTACAACCAACTGTCACGTATCGTGTCAAAACGAAGTAGTTTCCGCGAAGAAAAATACGCGGAGAAAATGTATAAAAACTGAATGAAAACTTCTCGAGCGAGAGAAGACGGGCGAATGAAAAGAGACGAAACGCCTCTCATTCTGCCCGTCCGCCAAAACAGATTTATCACGACGTATTAATATTCGACCGTTTGAACTCGACGAAAGTACACGGAAAGTCGTTATTCGCAATCTGCATCGGCCATTCACCGGCGCACCCCTATTTCCCGCAGCCGGATAGCCGGAGAAAGAGGATCGTTTCGTGTAGCAATTATTCCCCCGGCGAATTTAGTGAGGGAGTCTCCTTTTTTCGCGAGACTACTTCGCAAAACCGAGAATCGTCCGCAGTCACGCGAAGTCAGACGCGAAATCGTAGGATGTCACGAGAGGCCCCGGCTTATCCCGGAAGTGCACGGAAACTGCTTTATAGCGATGACTCGTGGCAGCGGTGCTCTCTCTCTCTCTCTCTCTCTCTCTCTCTCTCTCCTCCTCACTCCCTCTTATCGTCAGGGAAATTAATGTATACGAAGGAATATTTTACGGAGCAATCGCTCGATGAATTGGGAATAAATCGTCCGTTTAACGAAACATTTTTCTTCACAGAAAACCCAATTAAGCGCGAATCTTTAAGTATCTTTTTAATGAGGCCTCGATCGATGTTCGATCAAGCAACGAAAGAAAAAGTCTCACGCGGAAGCGAGCAACATTCGTGCCGAAGATATGTGGCCATTCAAATGGATCACCATGTATCTAATATTTCACTGTCCGTAACATCGGGCGTGTTTTATGGTTTTCAGGGGGTAATAGCTCCGATCGATCGCGCCTTTTCCCCGACCGCGGTCTCCACGCGGTCGAAGAAGATGTTGGAAGAGGAGGTTAGCGGGTTCGTAAAAATTCTTCTTCGTAATTGAAACTTACCTGTAATTTGAGGGTCCTCCGCCATGCTAGCATTTGCTGGGCTTGAGCTCGTTGCCGCGCTCGGAGAGCCGCTATGACCGACTTGGCTTCTTCGAGTGACGTCACTTCCACCTCGTTATTGTCCTTCATCGACTCGCCCGACAAGTCATTGATGACACGGCCCTCGTCGACGGTAGCCAATATGCAGCTGTCCATCGACGTCTCGTCGAAGCTGCAAACAAAAAGTAGCACCGGCTTGTGAGTCGTCTCCGTCCAGCAGTGCTGAAATATTTCAATACTTTCGGCGCTTCCGAACTCTAAAAATAAGTCCATTCAGACGTTATTATAATAACCATATCTTCCTGCCTTATCGAGGACGTTAATATTTATTCCGAAAGTTCTTTTCAGCTTGGCTGAGTCAAAATTTTGGCCTTATATGAAACCTTTAAGGGGGTAACCCACGCGAAGTATCTTTTTCACCAAATCACCCAATCACCAAAAATTTGCGTGATATTTGTTAAGTGGAACTTTTTTGTTCAGAACGGCCTAATCTACAAATATATGACAATTGTTGTACATAACGACAGACATCAGTATATTGATCCTTGAACTTGTCGTTAGGTGTAATAGTTGTGTCACATACTTGTAGATTAGACTATTCGGGACAAAAAAGTCTGTTACCATTTTGCAAGTAACGCGCAAATCGTTGAGTTATTAATTAAATAAGTCTCTATACATGACCATTTTCAATCATTGATAACTCGAAATTTTGCATATTATTTGCAAAATGGTATAGGACTTTTCTGCTCAGTTTCATTCGTTCTACTACTATATATATATATATATATTTCCATGGCATATTGACATGAATCACAGTTGTGTGCGATAACGTAAAAGATTTTCGGCTGAATTGGAAAGCCGGGAAAGACGATGCATCTTTTTCGAGCGTACATTTCGCAGGGAAATCTTGCTGCAACTGTGAAATCGATTTTCTCGGCGAGCGAGAAGCAACGTTGTTCGTGAACAAAAACCGCCTCGACTTGCATTCCGTTCGGATATCCTTCGCGTTCAAGTACACCATTTTTCGTTTTCACCGACGTGAGCACTAATGAATCGTTCGGTAATACGACTGTATGAAATTCAATGCGAAACATGCGTACGTATACATGCGGAAGAGAAAAGGTAACCGATACTAATGCCTAACCGAGAAACGCGATCGGCAAATAAATCAACGATGGCGGAAACGATATAAGTCGGGGGCTTGATAAAACTCGCGTTTGATGATCAAACCGGTACGAAAGCGATGCACATGGATATGTTAATCGCCGAGCATCATTGCTTATCGCGCCAGAAAACGGAAAAACATCGCGACGCGACGATACCTTCGTCGAATCTGTTGGCGATTCTCGAAAATTTCACCGCGACTCAATATCGCCGAGAGATACAACGCAACGCAAGTGTAATCAAAATTTATTTTATTTATTTCTTTAGTTTTTAAAAAAGAATAAAGAAAGAACGAAAAAATATATGTAAGAAAGAAAAGTAAGGATAGATACATGGGAAAGATACTATATTAGAAGAAGAAGAAAATAAGTCCTCTTCTCTTTCTTCTCCAATTTGACGTAAAGAACAAACACGAATAACAGAAGTATACAAAAAGAAAATAAATAGAGAACGCTACTTCAAGATGAAGATTACATTAATAAATATGCTTAAATTGAAGAGAAATTATTCTCAGAAGCATCGATAAAATTTTGCCGAATAAAACAATCAACATAAAGATTATTTCTTTTTTAACGTCCAAGTCTACAAGGAATGAAAAATTTATCACATCAACTCGATAATTCCCCGGAATGTTCAACATACGGTTTACCATGGTCCAATCTGTCGCGTGGAACATCGTGCGATCGTAAATAAAAGCGAAGTTACCCTGTAATGCGAGACCGGTACATAGGTTTCTAAAATTGAAGTTGTTCTCACGGAACTTTAGAGCCGTGGCTCTCGCTATAAAAGCGAGCTGTGTTACGAGCGAGCGGGTCTATGTTCCGAGTGATATCGATTTCTATCTGGAAATTTACATCGAGCCGTATATCAAACGGATACACCTACTGCGGTTCCGAACATAAAATCAGCCGTACTGCGTGCGTACACGAGCGTTCGGTCGTGTAAGCTCGCCTTTGGCTTCCGACCGGGCAAAATCTGCTCGCTCGCTCACGTTGCAAGCTCGGCGGCGGATTACACGACGACCGTCGCTTCATCGTCGATAAACGAAACCTCTTTCCCGAGAACTTCTCCCTTACCTTTGAAGGCGCGCCCCTCGACTGAATTCGAAACGAGATTCCGCGGTGAACACATCTCGTCGAGCGATTCCCGATTGTTTTTATCGCAGACCTTCGCCGTAGAAACCGGCCGTTTTTCTCTTCGTTTCTCAAATAAATCGATCGACGGACAATTTGCTAAACGCGCGTAATCCACAGGCGAAGAAGGTTGAATTATTTATCGATTTATGCAGAGATCTACTCTCGGGACGTATTTACGGAAAACATTTTTCCAGTCCACCCACCGACTAATTAAGCCCGAATGAATTATTCATGAGTCGCGTCCGGCTGAGTCACGCCGGTGAATTTGACGTTTTCTTTCTCACAGACGCTCGCTCGCTCGCTCGATCGATCGGCCGCCGCTCTGAGAGAAACTCCCGCGGTGTTACGGTGTGTACGATAGGGCACGTACGTTTCGCGTATGTTACCCCCGGAGGAGAGCGAAACCACCGCTGCGATATAAATGCGTTTACCGGTGCGGGCGAAAAGAGAAGGGAAGAGAGAAAAAAAAAGAAGCGAGGAGCGATAAAATGGTGAAGCGAAATTTATTAACTGCGCGAAGACGATCTATGCACGTTATTATTTCACGGTGATTATGGAGAAAATGCATTAATACGAATTAATATCATTATTATTTGTCACATTATTAATTATCCGTATTAGTCTGAAATTTATTCAAATGAATGATTATTAACTACCAAGCATTACTGTATCTTGATGAGATTTATTAACGTTGAAATTAATTATTAGCTATTATTCACCGTCGCTCGTTGTAATTGCGTCGAGCATTTATCAATACTGCACCGTAACGACAACAACGATCACGATGATGATAATGATGATGATTCGACAAATTCGAGACGTTTCATCGGCTTGAATTCATCGCTTAATCCAGATTTCAGACCGACAAAAAATCCAATCACTACTGTAGGCGACAATGAATTCATTTTAACATTCGATCCTTACATAAGATCCACGATCATACCAGCACATATTACGCGTAATAACGCTCTTTCCCCACGAAGAATATAATACAATCCAATTTCGTTCAGCTCTCTCTCGAAAATATATTAATTTCGAATGTTTTTTCTATCTCTGTTTAAAATGATGAATAGAAAATGGTTGCTCGGAATGGAGAGAATATGTTAAAACTTAATTATATTAATATACTTTAACAAAAATTTCATTTTAATTGTTCCCCACTCACTCTCCGAACAACCTAGTATATAATAGCTTGCGCAAAATTATTTCACATTCAATTAATTCTTATACATATGGTAACGAATATACTTTCATCACAATTATTCACAATCTTTTGATTAAGCAGTTGTTCTTCACACTCGTACGAATCCTACAATCGAGTTCGAGAAAAACATCACGCACGGAATAATTCGTACAGGGAACTACTAATCATGAATGTATACGTATTTGCATCCGCCGGTCGTATCAGCCCTGTAAAATCTCTTAACGGTCGAGCAGCCGTATTCGACAGATGCTATCATTTCCGGGCGATAGGGTGAGCGAAATTACGCCAATTTTGGGCAGCTCGAAAGAGTGACCGACCGACGCGCCCATATATACATCGGCACAGCTGCTTATTTTCACGACGGCCAGCCGGAGGGTTATATCCCGCGGCAGAAATTATATTCCGCCCTTGAGAAATTGCGGTTGATGTACCTATGCTGCGCGGAGGTTACGGTTTTTGGCCGGTGTTCCTGCTGCTCTCTCTGGTGCGGCGGAAATTGAGGAGCGTATATTTCATCGACGTTATTGCGGCTGAAAATTTTCCCATTATAACGAGAATGGACAATCCACAGTGGGAAAAAAGGATCCCTTATTTCTCAGAGTGATTTCACGATTTTAATCGAGATTAAAGAGGAGCGGGTAGAGAACGTAGCGTCGAGCATTATTGAAAGAGACACGTCCGTAAATTCAGATTTGAAAACATCGTAGAAATAGAAAAGATAAATAGACGTTTTGTTGACACTCTGGGACTAAATTCCCTGAGAACGTTACGGGAAAATGAAAGAGTACAAAAGGAATTACTTAAGTGAAAATATAAATTATAATAACCAACGATATAAAAAGAAACGATGCAAAAATGCGATTTTCCGCATCCTCCGAACGGCTAAAATGATGATGATAAAAGATCGTAAGTTTTCTCTCCGCAATTCGCGATATGTTTAAAAGAAGAGGACTTCGAGAGTGCTTCGTATAAAGCATAATATCCCACGACGCGACGTACGGCCGACGTTACGCGGAGTGCACCTGCTTAGCGGAGGGATAAAAATTTTATGGCTGAGACCTAACGCCGCAATTTCAGAACGTATATATGCAGAGCTACTATCGGCTGTCATTGTAATCAATTTTACCGTACTCGGGCTGCGTAACGTCGTCGGCATCGCGTTATCGGCGAATAGCACGGGTTATGAATCACAGCAGTTCACGAAGATCAAATCCATGTTCAATTTCTCTGATCGCGAGATATGAATTACAGGTCCGAGGCGTGTTGAATTATCACGCAGATTTATTAAGAGCGCATCGGCGGCCGTGAAACTTTCGAGTGATATTCCAGACAGAGAGATATGAGAAGTCTAACAATTGTAGTTACTGATCAAAACACTAATTTCTTTGCAGCATCCCAATAATTAAATTTGTTCGGATGCAATAAAATTTATTAAATTCAAACAAGCCTCTGTGCACGTCTATTTTTCACATTCATTTTCACTGATGAGAAAAAATCGAATGAGAGAGAAACGGAAGAGAGAAGAAAGGATGTTGCGGCGCTCACATCCAGTCGATTCGCCAGTAGAGCGCTTTTTCGCGACGAATCAGCAGGGCATATTAACAAGGACGGTAATTTGCAGGACAATTCCGGGATACTGTTAACAAATCCAGTGATCCTATTGGCAGTGACCGCACATGGTCCTCGCAACGGCCAATTTTCATTACGATGCGGTAATACATTTCGGCTTGCCATTTGGGCTGTGTCCGAGTCTCGGCCAATTATACTCCGCTTGTGTACAATCAACAGAAATCAATAACACCTTGTATCCGTCGCGTACGTACGTCGTGTGTGTGTTAACCCAGCCAATACCGCGCGTAAACATGCTCTTGTTCCAGATGATAAAATAAACAGCTACTTTTTTTAGGCTAGAATATAATATAAATATTCTATCTCTCCGTTCGACTGCCATCACGATTAATATTCATCTATTGCTGCCACCGTCGATCGATTTCAAATTACGAGGATCGATATCAGCTTTGTTGATTCAATTGAAGAACGATATCGTCGATCGCTCAGTGCTTGACAGTTTATTAAATTAATTTGTTTAATTAATTGCGTGCATGCTTGTAATTAGCAGAGCTCACGAGAGAGAGAGGGGGTAAAGGTTCTGTGGATAATACACCGAGAACGCTTAATATAGACCAATGCCTGATTGCGAGCGATATATTATTGGGTAGAATACGATAAAGCAAATTACTCGTTCGCATCGTACGTACGCGAGTGTAATACGAGAGAAGAAAAGTAAGATCAACGTATGAAGAATTCATTACACGCAGCCGCGAATAAATTGACCCGTCGAGTCTCAATGCATATTTGCAATATCGATTTGATGTAATTAACGGTTTGTTACCAAATACTTCTTTCTAAATATACCATTAGAATTGAAGCTATCTTACCGTGTTGTAGAATTAACATAGGGCCAAAATTTCAACTCGAATAAACATTAGCGAAAGTGCGAAATTAAGAGGAAAGTAAGTTCTGAGGGAACGTTCTTTTCCTCTCGCGGCGGTTCTTTAGATCCTTCAATCGCGACTATGCTGACCCGACCGGCAAGAAGGAGTTAACTAACGAACCAGTAATCAGCTAACTGGTTGGACGCGTGATCGCGGCATCAATAGACCGGCGACCTAATCAGCGCTTAATTTGTAGCCCCGTGATCGTGCTTGATATGCAACTTCTTCCAAAGAAAAAAATAACCGAGGTATAGTAGCGATTTCTAGTGAAAAATATTGGCATTGTGTAAACTCAAGGCAACATTCTGATTGATTCTTCAGCTTAAGTTATACAAAATCTCGGCGCTGCAACATCACGACGGCACTTTTGAACTGGAAGTGAAAATAGCGGAGCCAATAAAAAAATCGGACTCTTTTAATATAGGAATTCTAGCGCATTCGACGTGCCGTAAAACGTTATTCCGCTCAGCGATAACATCGGAAAATGAAACTCACCGCGGAGCACGTTACTCGCGATCCCTGAAAATAAGCGGTGGCTCCCGCAGAAATTAAGCGTCGCTCGTAACAATGTCCAGCAACTCGCATTGTCGGCCATTCGCACGCCTGTAACACACGCGAAAACGATCGGCCGCGTACAAGGCTTTGCAATTACCGCGCCCTTTGTCGCTCGTACGCGCGGACAAAAGAAACGCAGAAGAAATATCGCTTTGGATGCAGCGCGGAAGTTACTTTCTCTCTCAGCGATTGGCGAATTAACAATAACGGGAGCGAGAATAACAAAAAGAGAAAGAAGCATTTTTATCGACGAGCCATTCGCGTGCATATCCTTTTTACGTCCATTGTAGTATTTGATAAACGTTATTAATAACAGCGGAATGTTTCGGCGATCCTTGGTAAAATTCATTGCGTTTGCGTTTACAATCGGGCGAATCCAATGATCGAGCCCGGTCTTTCGTATTCCGGTCGTTATTTATTTAGCGATTCTTCTTGCTTTCCTCCGCCAGCACCGTATTACCGAACGTTAGTAACGAACATCCACTCATAAGAGCATACCATTACCTGCTGCTCCGTTGTGTTAGATGCGGCCTGGTCGACATGATTTGTCGCAGCCTGCGCGAACGAAAAAGCAGATTGACGCATTACAATTCTTTCCTCCGCGTCTTTTCTCGTCCGTCGAGCATCGCAGATAAAACATCATTTATTATCGTCGACGGAAGTCGCGTTCATCATCAAATCGGACGCAGCGGCGGATTCACTCAGTGAAATCTTTTAGTAATCGCATAAATGAAAGAATCGTAGTCGAGAGAACTGTTTTTTTTAATAAGTATCACTAACCTTACATTGTTCGAGGAAAAGATATGTTTTGCGTTAAAATTCAATCTAGGTGGAATGAAAGATTCACGAGAGAAGAATTAGTAATATCGTCAAAGTGGGTTTGTCTACATTAAAAACAACATTTCTATATTTGTAATCGCATTACTGAAAAAGCGAAGAGATTATTTTTCTACCGAGTGTTATAAATAAATAACTTTACATGCATAGTACTATTTTTCAATACAGGTGAAAATAACTGTAATATCCGCTATCGTAGATTTCTCTAAGTAAACCATTCTCAAAATCGAATTGGTTGGTTATATGCGCGGCTCTGAACGGCGGTTAATACAATCGCCACAGAAATGAAAAGCAAAGAGACATGTGGAATGAAAGGACGGATAACGAGAATTAAACATCGAGAGATTCCCGTGCCAAGTGCCGCTCGCTTTTACGGTCGTCAATCGATGACTCGCGCCGATGATCCGAGTCTACGGCCTAGTGCCAATTAAATCCCTTTTGTACGGCCGTTCTCTCATATTCGTGTTGAACCGACGTTCGGCGTTCGGTCGGTGAGATGAACTCCTTTCGTTCAACACGACGAATTCCGCCGCTGGCCAATTTGCGAATTTGTGTAAAAATTCTATTATCGCGTTAAATCGTGATGTACTATTCTTGTTTCTGGAGAGATTCGCGAGCGGAGGGTCGTCGATAACGTCTCTTTATTGTTTAACTCTTTCGCTACGACTGTGTAGTAGTATCCGAGCAAAGTCTAACAAATAACTTTAACACCATGTTGCTATGGAGCAACAGAAATTCAGACGACTGAAGTCGTTGCGGCAATTCGAATTTATGCACAAATGCTATTTTCAAATACTGCGATAAAATCAATTGTACAGCTCTTGATTTTATTGTTTCACCTCTCTTTGCAGTGTTGATCAAGTATTATTATTATCAATACCTAGAATGGTGGATAATAGTCGCCTTTAGCAGCCGGAGATCGTTTCACAGCGGACGATTATAATCGTCGGTAGCGAAAGGGTTAAAAGGCGATTCGTGTGCAACTCCCGCTCTTTTCGCCGGCGAGTTTCAGCTCCGTTCCAAGTGCGATTGTAGTACGGCCTGACTCCTCGGATCTTCACTGCATCGCCTCTTTGACGACTGACGGCTTTTTTTTTTCCTTCGCTTCTTCCCATCTACCGACTCGAACGATGAGGTTTCCACCGAGCGCTTGGGCTAATGACCGCGCGCAACTTCCAAGACCGTTCGCGCGAAGGAGATGAATAGAGTCGATTCGGCAATAAATCAGCCCTCCTGAAGCACTTTCCTTTGTTACGTACGGTGAAACAGGCGTGGTTCATGCCGCGGAAATGTCTCTCTTGCGGTGCGATTTGCATAATTAACGACCAGGCGGAGATTGAGAAAAATTATGGATTTTGCAAGAAAGTTCGCCGTCGATCGTCAAAGGGCTTAATTCGTAATTATACAGCCACCTAGCTGTGCCAAATTATGGACATCGAAAGTCCACTCGACAGTTTCCACTGTACTTACGAGCGCGGAATAGATCGCGTATGAGAAAAGAGAAGCGATTTCTCGGGAGGAACGCGAACACGGTGAAAAATGGTCGGTCATCGTGCGAGAAGAAATCAAATGTCCGTCATCGCTGTTTTCTCATCTTCGCCGCATCGTCCGACGATGATTTCTCTAATGAGCGTCTTAAGACGAGGCAGGAAGCGCGGCACACATTCTCGGAACATTCTACGATACTAATCTGTCAAAAGTTTACTCATCTGCTCCTCCTCCTGTGGCGATCCCTTCCGTTCCTGCTCAGCGACGTTCCCAAAATTCTTGGCCGGTCTCTCAGAGGCACGTGCGAATAATTCACGAACGTGATCGATCAAAGGCGCTTTTGTCCCGTTTTGCAACGGTGCCATCGATCGTGCCCTTCATAACGTACGTTCGTTTCACGAGGATGGTCTCTGACATCCTTTTCATTATTCAGTCGCTACAATTTGCATAACAAATTGTTTGGAATAACATAAGCGGCCGAAGGAGGACGATTAAACGCAATCGAGCCACCCTGGCCTTTGAATCTCAATTTCGCGACGCGAATCCTTGACAACCACGATTAGCGGAGCGCGTGTTAATCCCTGAAAAATACCGCACGTCAGAAGGAAGGAAGGAGTAAGCGGCTTATTTCGCGAATGAGCGGTGCCTTGTAAAGTCGATATTCCACGAGACGAACACGCGTCGGGAAGATCTTCGACGCGCTCATTTTCCGGGAGCTTGATTCTACTAAAACTAGACATTTTGCTTCCTTCAACGCATTTGGTTGCCAGATACTAAACTCATTTTTCAATGTAGATTAGATCGCGTCTACAAACTTACTCTGACGACATTTGTTAACTTCTTTCTCGAGCCTTCAATTCTACAGATTTAATAATGCTGCCTTGAACCATCTGTTTTGACGCTAAGATGGAAATTTAAGATATTATGAAAAAGTAGGAATAAATTATATTATTAGAATTGAAGTTGTGTGTGAATCTACCCTACTGTGTTGTAGTATTGAAGATTTAACATAGGAGCAAAATTTCGACTCAGATTCTCGATCAGGATGATTGAAACGACGAACTACCGTCGCGACACGTACGGCGGCATCCGTTCCAACAGGCGCGCGAAATGCAACTGCGAGCAAAATTCGTGGTGGCGGTCCGTGGTATTGCACATGCTTCGAGCACGTGCCATTGGTGAACGCATATGTGTGTCGAACGCGCAATCGCGAGCAAAGGGTGAATCCTTCGTGAGCAAGCATCGCAATTCTCCGTCGAGTGCGGTGGTAGACTTTTCGGAAAGCGCCAAAACCGACATACCATTCTGTTTTTGGTCTCTAAAGTCTTATAGTAAAATTACAATTTAATTTTATGTAATGTCAATGTAGGACTTGTCTGAAAAGATAATTAATCTCTGTGCGCACGATTCGCTCTGTTTCTGTAAGCTATGCCAATCGTCCAGAAATTTTATCCTTCCTCTCGTTGTACGTGAATGTCCATACGACGTAAAATACATTCCGCGTCATAAGTTATCAGCGATTAATTTCGCCTGGTGAAGAACACGCCAGAATGTATGGGATTTCAACATCCGGCACGCCGAGACGAGTGCGGTACGCAGACCGTTGTTACGTCGTGGACCAACAAGATATTGCGTTCCTCCGAGCGGAGAAGCTTCCCCAAAGAAAGTTCACACACTCGGTGACAAACATTTACACTAACTGATAAGTTTGGAAATTGTTTGTATAATACATAATGCTCCGATCATTTTTGTACGTTCTTTCGCCTCGTAAAAGCCTTCATAATTCTGCACAATCAATATGACGTAAACATTATAGAAAAAAATCAATATTTTGCCGATGGGGGTCTTCAAATATGGCACCCCCTCTTGACGGAATGTCATACGCGTGAATTTTTAAATAACCGACAAACGGGAATACTCGTTTTCTCTGTCTGATAGAACACTGTCATTCCGTTACACGACGACCGAAGGGAGCTCTGTCGAGCAACCGGATGCCGAGATAAGGAAAGCCGCGCTTTTATTCGACCGCCGGTGAGAAATTTGCAGCGAACGAGCGTGCGAATGCGTATTTTCCGCAAATGTCATCGCAAATGTTATATAAAACAGTCCGCTGTATACACCTCTTTCCCACCAATCCGCAGTGGAAGGATATTAAAAACAATGATTTGTCGGGCGAACTATGCGAGCGGTTATAACTCGTAATTAGGATTTCTCGTTCGGGGAATTTTCCATTTCGACATTATGAGTGAAAATTTCCGACTGGAAAAAAAAAAGAAAAAAACGAGAGCGACGTCAAATGACGTGAAACGTCTATACGTGCGTGGGTGTTTTTTTTAGAAGCATTTTCGTTACGTTCGCTCGCGCGTTCATTTCATTAATGAGAGCAACAAACCGGATAAGACGCCCTCTGGGAAAAACTTGAATGCTGGAAATAGGTTAAATACATCGGTAGAACGGCTCTTTGTTGGCCGGAAATTCGAATCTGTAAAGCTTGTGGAAGCGGCTTGCGGAACGATTCTACGGAAGGACGACGTCGGAACAAAGAACCGTATACTTTCCCGTGGCGGTATAAACGGCAATTACGGCTACCTCTGTCTCCCTCGATGCGTGCAATTCGCTTACGTACGTACATACGTACGTCAACAGTGCGTAACGATCGTACGCGTGAATTTTCGCGATCAAAGTGAAACTTCCGCAGTTTACGACTGTTTACAATTAAAACGTTTCAAGGGATGCCATGCTTGAAAACTTTGCCGGCAAAATACTAACTTCTTTCCGCAAAGTCCATCGACTGCACAGAATTATAAAAACTTTTACGTACGCGCAGAAATGAGTCGAGACATTGCCCGGTATGTGACGAAGACGACAAGAAATTTGGAAATTAACATTTCTAGAATCGTTGGCTAAAATGCCAAGAAATGAAATTCATAATAATGACGTATTAAAAACGATTTCCAGCTTACGCTGCGCGTGTGAACGAATATTTTGGCGTAAAACTTGGAATAAACGCTAGCAATCGTCGTTTCTCTCGCTTTTTAATGGTGCGCCTGGTTCATCGAATGGAAATTCACGGCGCACGTTCGGCAATCTCACGAGTTCGCGGAGAGATTTCTCCCCGTCGTGCGTTATCAAGAGAGCTAACATGCAAATGAAGCATTTTTCGCGAGAGAAGTCGAGACGGGCGAAGTCGTCCCGACATTGAATAATTTCGCGCATTTTTATGCGGAATATAACGCGCCTTTACAAATCTCGGGGAACAATGCGCGCCCGAAAATACTCGAATGGTACACACACGGCCTCGAATCGCTATGAGAAGCACGTATTCGCGGCCGAATCTTGAACATTCTTACGAGAACACTGTTGGATTACGAACTGGAGAAATATCGCGCGTAAATACGTGACGATGATGACGAGAAAGATGCATGGTGAAACGCGGACTATTTGCGTTATCGAATGGGCGAAAACGCCGTTTGCAGGGCGTTTATACCGCGAGAAATTTAAACAATAGTAAATCTTAATGCGGGCTCTTCGAAAAGCGAACGCAACTTAACTCTCTTCGGCTGCAGCTTTATGCGAATAATCTCGTCTCGATCCCCGCGCGTTCTTGCAAAGAAGACTTCTGACGCGTCTTCACCGAGTTACTTTCTCTCGTCCCGTTTATATTTTATACTTTTATCGCGGGCTTTTATTTGAAAATTTCATTAAGGTACATGTCATTTTAGACTCCTCCCGAATCAATATTTCGCCTCCATATTAAACGTTTAATTCTACAGCGCGGTAGAAGCTAACAAAATAGTGTAATTCTAATGATTTACTCCTACTTTGACGATGTTCTATTTACAGCATCCAAACAGGTGGAATTGGGAATATTTATGTGAACAATCGAAATATCGAGAGCTTTTATAGTTTTAAGATGGCATTAAAATTTAATTATCTGTACAATTAAGGAGGAGAAGTTACGTATGGTATCGTCATAATAGATTTTCACGAGCCATCCAAAGTAAACTATCCTTAAGGGCATCAAAATTTCGACTCCAGTTTAATTCGCGACGACATCAATATTTAGACGATCGATATTCAAAAAGAGACGTGTCCAGACAGATCTAGCACAACTGACTAAATAAGTTAACTTCGTTGAATGCAAACAACGGAAATTATCGTAATGAAAAAGCAGGAGTGGGAAATCGTGTTAGAATTGAACTTATTTTGCTTTACTGCGTTGTAGAATTAACGATTCAATCAATTTTTGGCGCGAATAGAAAACGCAATGAACATTCGTCCGTGAGGGGGTAACCGCATTGATCGCAAGCTAATTGCAAGCTAATTCGCTTTCTCCGGCGACGAGTTGTCTGCCGGCCCCTATGTACACGGGGGATTCCCCGTACGAGCTTTGCATGACGCGTACGCTGCGTGAGAGCGCGAGACGACGCGATAAGCGAGCTAATTGAAGAGCGCGCGCTTGAGTTTGCATTACGTCCAGGGCTATCCACCGCAATTCAATTCGACGTGTGTTAACTCTAGCGGCCTCGACGGAACAAAGCTTACGAAAAGCGTGTTTATTTACGAAATCCCGCTGAAACGATTGAATCGATATTCTATTCTTTGTCTCCATAAAAACGACTACTGTTATCTCGTTGGGTGCCAAAAAGTCAATGACGAAATTTCACCCTCAAATTATTATGTTACGTAGACATTATCACGCTACTCTTTCCTGTATATATAGATTTTATGTTAATATAAGTGCGATATAAATACGACTTTGTTTTACCATATTTAATGGAAAATCTAGCTAAGATATATTTTTCTGCAAATCTTTTGTGTCTTTTTGATCTTTACATTTAATTAAGGAGATATACAAATGTTGCTTGAAATTTTTCTGATTAGAGCTAATGCTCTAATACACATCCGGTACGTATAAACTGCAGGATCCAACATTTACGCTAATTAAGAGGTGTTAATTTTGAGATTTTTTTATCGTTTTCAGCATGCATCAAGCAATGTTCGTTTTCGCGCGTGCAGAAGGGAAACGCACGCGAAAGGTAATGTTGACTGCTCAAGGAACTCGTAAGCAGATTTAGACCCCGACAAATCTCGAACAACGTATCGAGCGTCGAACAATTCTCTCAGTGACTGGAGAATTACTTTAATACAAGATTCATGAACTCACATTCTCGCGGGACGACACGTTTCCTTCTGAAAACACGAGAGAACATATCGGAGAGACTACGAAAGTAGACGCGGAAAGTTTTTAATGGAGCCGCGAGCGAGACAGTTGCGATCGAATTAAATTAAACCGCCAAGACCGACGGTATTTTTCGCGCGTGCTACAAAGCGCCGCCGAGCCCGATAATCATTATATTTCCGTGTAATGCAAAAGGTCCCTAACCGGTGATCTCAATAATTCGACTTAATTCGATCGCATATCTCATTATCCCTCCTACACATAATCGTTATTTAAAAGTTGGAGTATCATTAGACGTAATTTCCTTCTGCCCGGACCCATTAAAGTGATCTTCGGAATTTTGCCAAAGGTATAATTTTGCAAAGTTCGCAAACGCGTAATTNAATTTTTTTCATTCCCCCCCCCCCCCTCCTCTGCTCGGATCCTTCTATTTTGAGAGATCTTTTTTCTAGCATAACACGCATTTTAAATATATCTCCTTGAAAGAGGCTAGAGCTAATTCGTCTAATCGTATCGCGTGATGATTCGCGATTATGTGGTTAAGGGAGAAAACTTCGCACTAATTATAATATGCAAAAGAGTGCGATACCTCGCCACGAGGCATCAAAATCGCGTAATTTTGTTATCAACAGTCAAGGTAGCTGGAATGCTGAATTTCTAGTGACGATATTAAGGGAGCCCTTCACAAATGTTATTATTTATTAGAAAAAAAGTACTTTCCTATAACTTTATATAACTATCTAAGTAATAGATATTAATTTTTAATGAAATTAAGAGAAATACATATATATATATATATATATATATATATATATATATATAATATTAACAAACATTTTTTTTCTTATTGATGCTCTATTTATACATCGGTTGATCTAATAGAGGTGCACTCATAATAGAGATAATTATATTTAGTAATAAAATGTCAAATTTAGTTGCGACTATTCCGAACGATCAATCATTATCCAATTTTATAGAATGTGTGTATTTCTATTAATATACAGTTGAAAGGAATTCCCTCCGTAAACACGAGCTAATTGCCTTAAACCGACGCGACAATGACGACTGACGTAAATCGCGCGATCACACTCTGTTAATGGTGACTTCGACGCTGCGGAAACTCGCGCCGGCCGACGAAATGCGAGCGATCGACGCGAGATACGCCTGATAAATTTGTGTTTACTCGGCGCTAAACATGGTTGTCAAGTCGAGAATTTTCGCCAAATAACGTATTGCACAAATATCCCGTGCAAACAGAGCCTCCTCCCCTCTTCGGATCGTTGAATTTCGCGCTCGATACACAGACTGCTAATTCCACTGACGCATATATACGTGCACAAGTTCGATGTAAATAAATCGCGTGAGCTTTTCGCTGGCGTAACCGTATTTTTTGAGATGTCGAAATGTCGGCTCGAGATTCTGTACGTTGCGGCACACACACACACACACACACACACACACACACACACACACACACACACACACACACACACACACACACACACACACACACACACACACACACACACACACACACACACACACACACACACACACACACACACACACACACACACACACACACACACACACACACACACACACACACACACACACACACACACACACACACACACACACACACACACACACACACACACACACACACACACACACACACACACACACACACACACACACACACACACACACACACACACACACACACACACACACACACACACACACACACACACACACACACACACACACACACACACACACACACACACACACACACACACACACACACACACACACACACACACACACACACACACACACACACACACACACACACACACACACACACACACACACACACACACACACACACACACACACACACACACACACACACACACACACACACACACACACACACACACACACACACACACACACACACACACACACACACACACACACACACACACACACACACACACACACACACACACACACACACACACACACACACACACACACACACACACACACACACACACACATACACACACACACACACACACCAATAAAGTAATGCATCGTAATGCGTAAACAGAATTGTTCAAATCGAGAAACAGCGCTTTTGAAATTAAACGATCGAGAATGTAAATAAGTATGTTCATCGATAAATAATACCTTGGAGAACAATGTCATCGCGTGCGGTCGGCCGCATACACAACATTCGCTTCCTTCCACTTGCAGTCTGCGGTATGGACATTGCTCGCCCCGAGATATTGGCATACCAGGTGTTCCGCAACATATACAGAGCGCATAGCGAGGTTATGTCTATCGATAAGCTTACATAGCCGGCTCCCGCTGAACAAAAATCTCTACCGATTATAATCAAGGAATTTGAATCGAATCAAATTAAATCAACGATAATTGTTGCGAGATCAGTCAACGATACGACCAATCACGGAAATTTCGAATGCTCAAAAAATTAGAAAGTAGAAAAAATGGGAAAAATAGCAAAAAGAATCGTTTTTCACGATTCGACGAGGAGGAAATAAAATTCGGCCAGAAGAGAAACTCAGTGGAAATATCACTCCTTCGCGTTTTTCGCAAGCTGAGAGAAACTTTTCGCGTGTACCATCTCTCGCAAAGCGAATCAGTGATAGTGTTTAAATCGATATTTCACCAATATCTAGTGAGTTTCTCACCGATTTTCAGTGAAAACCATATCCCACTTAGTTCCACCTATAATCTTGCAAATCTTAGATCTTGGCCGGCGAATGTGAGATTTCACTGTAAAATTTCTAGCATTCCACTGGTTATTATCAACTAAATCCTCTTAGGGAGATTTTGTGAGGAAAATTGTAATTACTTTCGGCCTTAACTCTTTTTACGGTTTTAACTAGAGAAATAGGAATATAAGATTATTATCACCGGTACTACAATAACACTGAAGAATGATGCCTATAATTCTTTCACTGTGATAATTATAATTAATTTTCTCTTAGTGTACTGATCGCAGGTGCTATAATTTTTTGCTTCCACTGTGTTTCAGTAACTGATTCGGCTTCAGAGAGATGATATCTGCGTGTGTGCGGATGAAAGGAGCTCGCGGTCCCGCGCGATCAACGGCCGCCGTGCGCTTTCGCGAACGTTCGCAATGCAACTGCGGCGGCGCTGCAACGTGCGGTGTCATGAGCGAGGGAAACATCGCGGACGAGACGCGCAGATGCGTCCCCAATTTCGCCGTGGAAAAACTCGACGTTGCCCTTTATGGTTGTCCGACGGAACATCGTCGGCCCCATGCGAACAAATCGAGGGGAATTTTCGACTTATATATCAAACCGTTCACTACTAAATTATAGTTATTTTCAATTATATCGTTTTAACCACACTGAGAGAAAAAATGTGCTACATTCAAGTAAATATTTGCTAACGAGTAGTGGAGTAATTATTTTACTTGTAATTACTTGAAGCAGTGTGTAGCAATCTTCATGTAAGGTTATTATCTCTGACGCGAAAGAATTTTGTCAAATATATTTCACATGTCCACTCGACGATCCACTCAAATTTTTGTGTTAATTTAACACAAGAACAGAGAGAGAGAGAGAGAGAAAGAGAGAGAAAGATTCTTGCGGCGTATTTTAGTTAATTAAGAATTGGCTCGAACCCTTTTTCATCATCGTATTCGTCTCCCTCGCGCCGCGTTCACAATCCTATTTATATTCTTTTCTCGTTCTCTATTCAGCGGCGTGTGTTGATGATGGCGATAATAACGATGACAAGAGATAACACGACCGCGCAATTGATTTACGAGGAGATAATTCAATGGAGAAGAATACAAAAAGAGGGATTCGAATGAGACGAAGGTGCGATTGATAATGCCTTTCGAATAATCACCCTCCGCTGTGATTCCGTCATATTTTCGTCGCTCATAAGAATCTCTTGTTCATTTCCACGTAAGAACCATAAATTTTACTCTTCTACAATCAGGACATTCAGGATGAGACATTAAACATCGAAAGCTATTATACCTTTCTCTTTGCTGTACGCCTCCTCCTCTTTCTTCTCCTTCTTCCGTTACCGCCTCTTCTTGCTCCTTGACTCCCCCAGCCGAGACGCGGCGAAACAAAGTGGAGTCCTCGACGCTTAACGACGTTTAAAGCTAAGTGCCACGCAATTTTGCTGTAATAAAGGCTTTAAACGCCATCTTTGTCTACATCGGGAGAAGAAACAAATGACAGGAGTACACTTCGAGTCTTGCGTGACGACTTTTAAGATGGATCCGAACATTTGCGTCCAAAAAAATGCTGCGAGCACGAAGGAGCAAAAACGAATATCAACGTTCGATCTCGTGTCGGTACATTAAAATAAACGTCCACACTCATTCGCTTGGTCGCCGCCGCCACTATGCTGAATGTCGAGAATCGAACGATATCGTCGTCTGGCAGAATGCACGGGAAGATCGCTTCGTTAATACGAATCCTCCGCTCGCCTGTCCGCGGATACACTAAGCGTGCGAAAACATACGAGCCTCGGTCGTGCGAAACGAAAGACTCGTCCCGCTAAATGCTCACTGTTTTTCCCAGTCTCGGCGACAAATCGCCGCGATCATTCTCGCTTCGTTAGATTTACCGGAGTATCCATTTCGCTCTCGAAGTCGCTTCTTGGGAAATCGGCATCGCCGGTTATATATCGCGGTGGAACAGGGAATATACACGCGGGGAACGGCGCGGAAGAGTGGCTTTAAATCGTCTTTCGGATACTGCTCTTTCTATCATTTTTCTCCCTGTTTTCTGGCCGCTTTGTAGTTCACATCACTTTTCCTCCGATCTCTTCCTCCAATCTCTCTCCCTTCACTAACGCATAAATAAAGACTGTTGATTAAACTATAAATCGTCCTAATCACACGCAACTCATATCTGCACTAAAAAAAAAAATGTTACTCACCTTAGCTATATTCCTTAGCATATATTTATTTGAAGGTAGTAATTTTTGTTCAGTGTGACTTATAAAAAACTGAAGAGTGGTTTGTGAAAAACAGAATTAATTACCGTGTTAACACGTTCATTGGCAAGCTGAAAATTGGAATTTCGTATTTTTAAAATTTTTTAATATAGTTTTTATTGTGCTCAAAATAAGTTAATATATTATTTATATGCTTTTATTATTATGTACATAGGATTTATGTACTCTAAATATCTATTACGCGATATCGCGTGATTGGCAATTAACGTGTTAATAGATCTTTCTTCAAACAAAATTAACGTCACATTGTGTCGAACAAGAAACGGTAACTTCGCCTTTTGATCCGAAAAGCGCGATGTTACAATGGTAGTTAAAATTTTCCAGCCGATGATATTATAAAACGGCGATCGGTATAATTTTGGATTTTATTCGAGTTCATTCGAGCGTGATATTCGATCTGAAATTCATATAAATTACACGAGTGACATTTAATTTAATGTTTAAATTTATTCCAATTAATTTCAGATCGCGAAAAGTTCAATTAACGTTTCGCTTCGATGTATTTTAAACAGCGGTCTGTATTCGCGGCGTGTTTAATTTATTTCATTTGTTTCTCGCGATTTACTTATTTAAAGCGTATTTCCAGCGAAATTTCGGGAATGCCTGCAGGAAACACACAGGCGGCACCCCTTCGCGTCAATTTGTCGGATGGAACGGTATTGTCTTTACCAGCGATGCGTGTCGGAGCGCCGAGCATGATTCGTGTTCACGTTCCCGTTTACGAATTCCTCCCGTTGATTCAATTTCTGCGAGGTTTGATATGTTCGTACAACATGTACACATCGAATTGTGGCGAGATGGCGACAGTAAGCTGTCAAACGAGATTACTTCCGAAACGCCGAACCGCTGGCGCGAAGATTGTCTCCATAAGATGGATTCGATTTTTCTTGAATAGCGAAATTCCACGTACTGTCCCGAAACATCTCCAGCGGCGAAAAGTCAATTCGAGCCGATTCTACGCTCGACTATTGCAAGAGCGCGGTCTTGTTTTCTTGGTCGGGTGTTTTATTTATGTATTTGCCCTTCGGAAATTTCAATCCATCGAGAATTTACCGACATCATCTTTTTCTCCGAAATTTAGAATAATTCGCGGCATCTCCTTGTGCGATCCCTGAGTTTACTCAACCGACATATCTGAACTTTTCTATGAAATATGACTTTATTATAGTTGAAGATTTTTCCCTGTTTGTTTAAGGTGATCGGAAAAAAATCAGGAAATCTCTTTCCATATAATAAAGAAGCAAAAGATATCGTAAAATTAACTCTCTCTTTTTTTCCCGTCATCACGTCAAGACATTTAAGACATAAAGACGCACACGAGCGGATGAAAAGTGAAGCCCGTCGTCTTATAGGATACGTCAAACACTGGCAAAATTTGACAGGACGGAGCGGCATGAAAGAGAGAGAACAACGATAGACGAACGACGACGTCACGATAGTAATTTGAAAAATGTCGATCATACGCGACGCCACCGCGTCAGGTGTATCTCGTGCGAGCGAGCGGCTGACTGACAGGACGCGCGCGTTAACAGCGCAATGGCAGCCAATCGATAAACTTCGGTCTTACATGCAAAATTATGTAAATCTTTTTCCATAGTGCACACATATCGTATACGAAATCATTTGTCATAACAACTAGCGGAAGGAAAGTGAACCCGAAATTCCGATACTATTTCAACTACTTAGTAAAAACCTATCTTGACGATATTACACTTGCCCGAATGTATTTAGTCGGCGTAAATCAAAAGCTAGTAACTAACTTGCATAATTGATTAAATTAAATTCTCTAACTCGTTATTAGCCCGTTACTGATTGATTATTTACTAAAACATAGAATCGGTTTTATGTGATCTAGCCGTTGTTTAGATTGGATGGTGTTGTTTATTTTAAAATATAATATACACGTCACATAGCATTTAAAAATGAGGTGATAAATTCAAACTGAAGGTATGTTATTCCATAAAAATTTATAAACAGCAGAAGTGAACTGTTACATTACTGCCTGGCAATTAGTTACGATTTTTCATCTCGTAATTGTAATTTTTTCCGGTTAATCGTTATTAATTAATTCATTTAGCCATTATATAACTATTAGAGGAAGAGCGAACATTACATTACTGATTAGTAGCAACGTTAGACACAAATTCATTATCTCCTAGCTAGACACCAACGGGTTTCAATTTCTACTAGTAGTAGGGTGTTAACTTTTCTTTGGAACTTTCTACAGATTTAATGCCACTGTAAAACAACTTGGCGCAAACGACAGCGAAAACGAAAACTTAAAAGATAATTGTAGTCAAATTGGAACTATGTCATTAGAATCGAACACTTCCCCTCCTTTTTACCATCTTAGTTCCTCTGTACTGTAGAATGGAAGGATGAAAATTCGACTCGGGACGAGAGCGAAGAGAAATCGAGCGAGAAATCAATATAATTTCGAAGAACAATCGGCCCTCTTTTGCGAAAAATATAATGATGCGTCGTAGTAATAGAACTCCAGTGTGCCTAACGTGAAACATCGATTAGTATCCATTAAAGCTTCACGGCGGACATATCGACACCCGCGTATGCCTGGCCGCATGACCAACGGACGGCATGACGCGAGAGAGGTTGTCATGGTTTCGTGCGATGCCGGTCGATATATCAGACGTGATTGCGACCGGTGTAATTTCGGACGAACTCAGATTGTGACCACGCATGTATGTAAGTACACAGAGAAAAAGGATTAGAGAAAAGGAACGCGCGAACCTTTTTATCGATGGAAACAGAATTTCGGGTTCTCCTCGCTGCAATTGCCTTGTTAGTCGACGTTAGCGAAGAGCGAGAGAAAAAAAGAATTCTTGCGAAATATATTGAAATAAAAGGGTATTGTAAAATATTCTCTAAAAAACTTTTCTCTTTTGCTCTGACAAACAATAAATAACCGTAAAGTTAACATAGTTTCTTTTTTAGCCCTTCTTTTCTCACGTTAATTTTATGACTACTTACTAATTGTTAAAGTAAAAGGAAGATTTTCGGGATAATTTGCTGCAAATTTTACGCAACAAAATCAGTTAATTACTATGTGAAATGATTTGTTGCCACTCGCCGGATTGTTTTTCTACAAAATATTCCGTTTTCCTCGACCAAAACGTTAATTCGGCCAATCATTCTTTCCGTATACATATATCGATCGAAAGCGATCCGTTTATTATATCGGACGTGATTTTCACCGGTCGCATGCACATCTATCGGAGGGAGACCCTTCTACTCGCAGCCCGTTCTCTGTCGTATAAAAGCCAACGGAAGATTACGTATCATCGACGACGACATTTTTCAGTCCACGGGATTCAATCACCCGAGTGTTTGAGCGATGGTGACGTTCGGGAACGGTGCTTTTCCGGAGAGATTTTAGTTAAATTTGAGCGGCGGATGAACGAGCGTAATCGTTCGTGACGTATTATCACTCGCGGCCGATCCGTCACGCGTGATTGATAGAAAAGCGAAACCGTTAAACGCGCCGAATTACCTGATTAATCGAGCAAAATGCGCGCTCGGCGAATGACAGCCCGGTCGAATATCGATCGATCACGGGAAACGAACGCGGTGAATAACACGCGTTACGAGTTAATCCAACGGGACGATACACACGTTAATCAATCCACGAGAGAGTGAGCGCGGAAAACTGCGCTAACGAGGGAGAGGAGGTTGTCATTACGAATTTCGGTCAAATATGTTGTGGCGTCAAGTAGCTCTACTATTTAACAGGCAAGTGAGACGATGCAAACATTCACGGGAAAATTTCTGACGCGCCTTTAGTACCGTTATCAGGTAGCGTAGATTCGGCGGACACGAACGCTCGTTGCCGGTGCAAAAAGCATCGAGAATCTTAGTCACTTACACTGGAAAAATTTGTATCAAATGAAAAAATATATATTTTGTTGAAACTGTTCGTATGTAAAAGCAATTATTTATTCTATTTTAAAGAATTTAAATAATATGTTATTATCAACAACGGAATATTTTTTAGATATTTCTTTTCTCAGCGTAGCATCAGTGGTGATAACCGTACATGCTCTTTCTTCAGTTAAAACCAGAAGAAGAGGAGAGCCGAAAATGATTATAAATTTAGCGAGATTTCTCTCAATGTAAAAGGTCATCGCCTGATGGGCGAACTCGACGGAGTCGAACGGAATTTTTGGACGGACTTGACGATAAAGTCGGCGACGATACAGTGCGTGTTTAAAATATTTATGCGTCCGACCACGAAGAGAGGAAAAAACCACAGGGGTTCGGCTTTTATAAATATTTTACTCGCAAATAAAAACAGAAATAAAACTCGTTGCATGCTGTCATGCGAAGGAGAGTGCATCGGCGGCGTGGAGGAGAGTACATTCCGCGAGAAGCACTACCGCCTTCGTGATCGGAATTAATTCCACTTCGGTGTCCCCGATGGGACCCCGAGGAGACCTCCTTGGACTTTCCAGCATTTTTATATTCCTTGTGAACTCGGTCGCGTGGAAGGAAAGAAGAAAATGTGACGCTCGCCCGTTATTGCAAACCTGGCTTTCTCGTACCGGGAGATATCCGAAAGGGGGTGCTGTAAGTACGCCGCGATGTTCGACGGCATTCGATGGAAATTCTACCCCACTGAAGACTAATGGCACAGGAAATGTCTGGTCGCGCGAGCGATGGTTTAATATCGGAACGCTGCGGACGGTGTAACGCGAGATCATCGTAAAGCCATTACACAAAATTACGACTTGTTTAAATTAAAAAGTGCGGCGGAAAATAGAAGAAAGCGATTTTTCTTTTTATATCTTATTCTTCTTTTTTCTCCCTTTGAGCGAGTAGGGGAAAGATGATGAAGTACTGGCTTGTAAGGAACAACAGTGTTTTAGTGCCACTTAATAATTAATAATGTTAAATCATTAATGTGATTGTGAGAGGGTAAATTTCATCAGTTCATCATATATACAAAATGTATCGAACTTTATTGGACAAACGAACGTGGCTTCCAAGTATGAATTTGAGTCCCTGTAATATTAATTGGAATTCAAATTAATGGCGAATATTACTGGGACTCAAAGGCGATTCATACGTGGGAGGTTGTTGCTGCGTTCCGATAAAGTTCGGTATACCTCGCATGCGATGAATAAAATTTATTATACACAATTCTCCCAGAATCATATTAATAATTATACATTATTAATATTAAATGGCACTTAAATATCCATACTTGCCACCAAACTTCATTCTGATATCAATTTTCGGTCAGTCATTTTGTCACCAATCTTTGCTCGGTATTTAGCGTCAATTTAGCATCAGGTTGTGTACGCATGCCTTGCTACATATCTGCTGGTAATTTGTCGACACCACTGACGAAACAAACTTCGTTGCAAATTCCTATTGTTTTTGGTGCCAAAACTTTTGCTACAAAACTTGTATCAATGTTCAAACAAACGCTTTCGATCGTGGTAACAGAAATATCATTTTATACTTGCGTTTGTTGCGAAACATGTGCAGTTAATATTTATTTTTCGCGGAAACGAGCGCGCGAAAAATTGTTATTCGTTCGTCCTCCTATGGATATTTTTATTGTTACACACGCAATGAGATAAACGATCCGCCAAATTTTCCACAATAAACCGGAGGAACCGTAATAAAATAAAAATGAAATATAGTGCTTATCCGTTTTCCTTTCCCCCCCCCCCCCCACTCCCTTTTTTCTCTGTGAAAAATACGAATTGCATACAGCATCGACGATATTGTTAAGTTTAGATTTTCGATAAGTAAAAATTTAAGTAGATTAGAACCTCATTATTCATCGAAGCGTGGTGTAGATATAAAATCGACATGGGATCATTCACAAAGTAGTAAATTACCAATGTATACTGCGTGTCTTTCATCCTGCATAAATTCCCCGTCGCAAAAAGTTATCACGTCTCCTGATAATTCCACAAAACTTGAACACATTCACAATAGTTGATCGACCGTAATGGCTATTATATACAATACTTTCGGCGCACTCAGTGTCGACGGTGCGACGAACACCGACACGTGCCGCCACCTGCCGTGAATCGCCGAAAAGAGGTGGTGGAGAACACATGGATTCGTCGGATAACGTTTATGTTCAATGTTAACTGGAGTAATTGAAGCGAATCTTTGGATACCGAAGTGATCAATTTTTATTGCTACATATGGTGCGTGTTACTTTTCAATCATCGTCCAGGCATTTTCGGCTTTAATGCATCATATTTAAATAAAAACAAAATAGGCCGAGTTCACACGCCTCCCCGTTGTTTCATTTTAATAATTATAAAACAATATGAAAGAAAAGCTTCGAAAGGAGTTTAAAAAAAACTGCATTACGACGACAGTAATTAAATTTAATTGGCATAATGAAATGATTTATTCGCAATTAAAGCAGAAACAGTTTTGTTGCCAAGATAAAAAAACATTCTGCTGACTTAATTTGCTTTTGAAACATGTTAATTACGTATTAAATAATCTATTTTCCTACATTCAACTGATTTGCTCCTGCATCATAATAATTTGTAGGCAAAATAATTCAGCGAATGGCAATTAGTGCTCTCTTAACAAATCGCTTTGCTGTCCATATAGTAATGGACAGATTTTGCTGCGACAGCATCAAATTTGCTATGGCGGCAAATTATTTTTCTCCGTCCAGATTTTCGTCTGGAGGCAATAAAAAATCTAACTGAGTTATTTTTCCCGTGTAGATTTTCGTTTCGAAAAAAGGCCGAAACAATCGCCTTCTACATTAGACGGACTCTAATGTCGACGACACGACGAGTTGTACCGGAAGGGAAGCATCGAGCGCATCCGGGGTGGAAGGGGCCCGTCGCCATAGTTTCCTGTCCGCATTATGCGCTTGACGTTGTAGAGCGGATAGAGCGAATTCTGCTGTAAAGGAAGTGGAAGGGAAAAAAGGCAATACGAGCGAGCGAGCAAGCGATGCTCGTAGAAAGACAGCTGGACACGCGCGACGTGTTGTACGCGTGATGGTGTACGCCGGCCGGCCAAGCGTGCACCGCGGGAATTAGAGCGGCCACTTAGTCGATTCGGAGAACGATTTAGCGCAACGACGTTCGACGTGGACGTCGTCGTCGAGTTTTATGTCAGTGAGAAATGAACGGCGGAGACGATTTGGAGTTTCATCAGTGCTAAAAAATGTTCGCTCCCCGTATCTTTCTATGTCAAATCTTTAATTCCACAACATAGTAGAAGCTAAGACAGCAAAATAAGTTCAACGTTTTACAATTCTAATAATTTACTTCTACATTGTCTTAAATTTCTGTTTTCGTTGCTTCAATGTGAAGGTAAATTGTTCAAGGTGGCGTTGAAATGAAATTAAAGTTTCGAAAGTTAATAAATATTACAGTCATCAAAGTAGGTACTTATGAGCCATCTAAGTAGATTGAAACTAAATCTCAAGAGTAGAAATGTAATTGACTAGCTTGTGTTAATAGCTAGCTATAGTAGGCTAGATATATTTTCCTGCTAGTTCTGGTTGATTATTCACTAAAATGTAAAATCAAATAGATGGAGTAGATGTCTATTTTGAGATCTATATACACCGCGCCAACTAGCACTTAAAAATTAGGCAGCAAATTAAAATTGAAGTTGTATCGTTTGATAAAAATGTTGAAAAAGCAGAAGTGGGCGTTCTCACAGCGAGAGACGCGGGGAAGTGTTCGTCGACCTTCATCTACCCTCGTCAAGGTTGCCGGGATTTAAAGCGCGCTGTGTCGAGATACGCGAGCGAGGTCGCATTAAGATAACGTTCCATCGTGCTTAATTGCGCGCTCGTACCACATACTCTTCGTTCCGATGACCACTCGCGGGCAAGTTCTTATAATCAGTCGATTTCAATTTCGCGGTACTCGAATGATCTATCCATCTGTGGACAAACAACACGCGGAGCAGTTGATGATGATCCTTGTAACAGGCGCGAGACGTTAACATCGATCGATTAGCTTCCGCGGAAAATCGCTGTTTCCCCGACGGGGAAGAGGAGCGCGACGATACACCGTTCGTATCTAACGGAATAGGTTCTCTCCCGACACGGCTTTCACATCGCGTGTAAGGAGAGTGTGATCGCGAAATGATTCTGCGAGAAATGTAGATCTCTCACGGTGAAATCGATATCATGTCGACCCGAAATTTGGATCCTGCATAGATGTCAAACTTTTAATACACAGTAGGAGCTAAAAGAAGTTCAATTCTAATGATAAAAGAAAAACTGACGTAAATATGGACGAATGGCCGCGCAAAGAGTAAGGCCGGGAAAGAATGCTCGATCGATTTACGCCGAGATGATAAAGGGGCCAGTAAGATCGGGCGGAAGAATGACAACGTTGTTTGAGATATTTCCGCGACGCTTTCGAGCCTGCAACGTATATTAAATAAATGCGGATACTGTATCGACGAACTGCTTTAATTTGCATATATCGCCCTGTTTTTTCTTATGCAAATCCCCCCAATTTCGTCGCAAAAAGAGATGAGATCGAATATCGTGTTCAACGCCCGCATTGATCGGCCGAATAAAATCGACGCGTTTCAACTAGTAATATCGTCTTGATCGGAATATGATGAAATGCGTAAAAGCAACGTGAAATATCTAGTCGAGTTACACGGCTCTGAGGAAAAGTGTGAATTGACGAGAACTCTGTTACTTCACGGCCGAAACGTAATGAGGATAATAAAGCTACGTTGTGTATAGTTGCAATTGTGCTAATGTCGAAGTTTGCAACTCGTCGTCCTCGAGAATGTATTCGATGCGACTTGAACGAGCCGGGCTCAATACGGTATTAAGATACGCTAATCCCGCGCAATTTTCGAGTCGCGAGAAAGAACTTGTCAATCTGACGATGCATCGTGACGGCCTGTGAAAAAAAACGTCGCATTTTTGAAAAGCGAATCAATCGCAGGGTGCAGATGTCTTACCGTTACGGGAAAATGTAACGGTAAAACATCTGTCCGTTTCGTCCGTTATCCACGCGGCTGCGCAACGGTCCGATTAAATTTGTGCTCGATAATCTGAAAAATATTATCACGACAACGTGTCTCAGTGAACGGAATAATTCATTCAGAAGGAGAAAAAACAATCGGACGCTCCTAAGGATAGTTTGCGCTTATTTGGGTGGCCTGGTAGAAATCTACTTTGACGATAATATACTTGTTCATGTCTCTCTCTTGAACGAAACGACGGGTCAAAGATATTTATGTGCTATCTTAGCTCCTACAGTATCGTAGAATTAACGTACCGCCAAAATTTCAACTCGGATTCACAGCCGTACAATACGAGCAAACCGCTGCTTCTCTGTGTCCATATAAAACTCCAAAATGAAGAAAACGAAACTATTTCTTTATCGATAGTCTGAAGAATCGTCGAACTTATCTCTACGCATGCACACGGAGAAACAGATGTGCGCGCATCAAGAGAGAATACGAATAAAAGAGTTCTTATAGCCAGCGGCTAGATCATTTCTCGACGGGCGGGATTCCTCAGATGTGAAGAAGTTCGTCATTTTTATTGTTCGATTCCCTATCTCCTTTTACTGTTCTTTCCGATCAGATTACGCGTAGAGCGAAGAAAATGTTTTCTCGCGCCCACACAAGAACGAAGTTAGACTTTTCTTGTGAATATTTCATCGTCGTCGCGAGTTCGAATTAATATATTTCTAAAGTGAGTCTTTTGATCCGTCCGAATGATCGACTTCATCATTTCGTTAAATATTTTTATTTACTTTTTAACTTTATACTTTCCGAATTGGTTTGCCAACAATTTGTCTGTCATTTACGATCTTTCCTTAATCATGTACACTAGACGATTATTTGCCATTATAATATTGTTCTTATTAAATATATCGCTAAACTGAGTGCAATATTAATTCGCACAATTATCTTGGCAATTTTCGAAAGGATGCTATACTTTACGTTTATAAAGTCGCGCGGTAGTATTTATTCATTTCTCATATTAATATTCTCCGTGTTCCCCCTCCCTCTCTATCCGAGCATTACCTTGCAACTCGCGAATGCGTCAGCTGAAACCGCACTCCCGTCACGAACCGTAAATAAATCGTTTCTTAAAAACCACAGTTAAAACGCGGCATTTAAATGCCAAGCTCGAGCGGGGCTTGTTGAAGGCCCGTTATACGATCGTGTCTCGCAAATAGAATAAATGTACGAGATGATCGAGGTAACCGGGGTGATCGTCGGATCGAAGGTTTCAGGGTTATCGAGCTCAATTTCCGCTTCATCCGACGAAAGTCCTGTTTCCCCCGGGGTGGGGAAAATATCCTCTCAGCGATATGAAAGACGATCTTGCGGAGAATTACTATCGAGGCGAACTGGTGTTCGTTCCTTTGTGTCGTTCAAACGGAATCTTTCTCTCGCGCTCGTCTTTATTCGCTTAAAAGTCTTTTGCGGGACGTCGCTTCTTCTTCTCCTATTGCGAGTTAACCGGAGGGAGGGAAGCGGCTAGCGCTTTTCCTCGATTTTTATGGACAGGTGAAAGACGGGAAACGTCGTTCGTTCGACGCAAATTAATTCACGGTTGACTCTTTCGGACGAGTTCGTCTCGTCAGGACGGGACGATTAGAATTGCATGCTCGATTGACGTCGATAAGGAGAACCGAGGAGATACACCTTGATTTCACAATTCTAATCGTCGCGACGATCCGAAAGGGAAATCGACACGGATTACTCGGACGATCGAACGCTCTTACCCGACGAATTTCTACTTTATTTATGGTAGCAAATTACGCCCGTTGCAGCGCTCGAGGAAAGCGCCTGTCTGAATAATGTAGCGATCGGTGGGGATTGCATATAGTGGCTAAATGTTAACTCGAATAATGTCGCTTCTACGTCACCGTGAGTGAAACGTCTGGACGCTGATTGTGTCGTCGGCCAAACTAAATTCAATCAATTACGATCTCTTGGTCTTACCTGCAACAAAAAGAAAGAAGAGAAATTAGCGAAGCTCACACATATATTTTTTATAACGCATCCTAGTAGAAATTGAACCGCATGAAAATCGCTATTAGCCAGTAATGTAACACTCACTTCTCCTAGATAAATAAGTTAGCTGATAGTTGAGCAAAAGAAATTGTAGTTACAAGATAAAAAATTATAACTAAAAAATTATACATATATATATATATATATATATATATATATAATTTCCAGGTAGTTTTTAAGATTTCTCGGAAATAACGTACTCTCAGTTTTGATTTGCTACCTCATATTTTAATGTTAGTGACGGATATACAATAGCAGCTAGATAATATAAACAACGTCATTTACTCTATTATGTTTGATATGTGACAACGGTTGGATTACAAAACTTGATTTTACATTTTAATGAATAATTAGCCGGTAACGAGCTAGAAAATTTACCAGCTACCACATTTCTACTCGGGCATATATAACAATCAGTTACAGCATAAACGCCATATGAAAATAGCTCGGCGAAAACGGTGCATTCGACGTGCTGCATTAAGCATCGTCGTTTGCACAACGATCACGAGCGATTTCTTCACCAGTGCCGAAACGAGAGCGACCGGGTTGCAAAACATGTGTCGCTAAAATCGGAAAGGGTGCGCCATCCCGGGTTTTCACCTGGCGGCGGTATTATTGTATCATTCGGTAGAAACGCAGTCGCGGCTCGCGACCGCCGGCAGTGCGGCTATTTATATAAAACCAGATCCCAGCACAATAGCAACTTTCTACTCCTACACGGGAAGCGGTGGGGTCGGCGCGCGCTTACACACCGCGGATGTGCTCGCTCGCGTACCTCGCGCGGGAAAACGTGAAAATTTCCGAATAATCCACCGCGCTTTTCTTTCTCCGATAATTGTGAAGAGTGTTTAGCAGATACGTGAAAATCATAAGAAAAGGATGTTAAGTGCGATTATTACATACATATTTTTCATTTGCAATTCGATTTCTGAGATATTTTGCGAGACGTTAAAATAGAACGTTGAATCGGAGGAAACATCTCGATTTGCTACTTTTACGCGTTTGCCGAAAATAAATCACTCCTTTAGCAATTCCTGCGTCGCTCGAGTCAACTACATCGTCGAGATGAGAGAACGGTTCTCTCAAGTGCGAAATAGATCGGATGCGCTGAGCTCGTTAGCGATGACGTGTAAAAAAGAGACGCAATGACCGCGCGTTAACAGTCTGCTAATATCCACCCGATTTTTACCTATGATTTTCGCGATGCTGCACCACTGAGATTTCGAGACGGCCGAACAGTATCGCGGGAAAGAGGTTCTTCGAGATATCACGCCTTTGATTATTATTTAGGAAGGGATTCGGACATATGTTTATATGCCTCGTGCGAAGACGGCTACAATATCGCAAATTTACACGTTTCTTTATGTGTGAAACAGGAAGTCCCGAGAACGAGGGGGGAAAACCGTACCGTAATATCGAAAGACCAGCGCCCGTAATAACATTCTTTATGCGCGTTTCACGAGATGGAAACGCTGGGATAATTCCAGAGCAGAAGAATGAACACCTGCCGCATCTCGAGGAGGAAGAGCAACCCCCCATTCACGTTTTCATTCAACAACGTTTCTTACCTTCCTCCCAGTCGCGTAGGGATGTGTAACTAACGAGTAATTAAACCTTTCGCTATATATACGTAGACGCGATGATGATTCTCTCGCCAACTTCACGCAGCTGAATTCGCGGAGCGCCGCGCGTCGAATAACGATAAATCCGTCCGATCGTAACGGTAACGTGATGTTGGTTCTAAAGATTATACTGATCCTGGTATGCAATTAAGAGCGCTGCTTCGTGTGATACGCGAGCTCCTCCGCTCGCCCATAAATGGAAACCCGTTCTGGATATTTAATTTTCATTCGGAGCGTTTTGTTTCCGGTTTGGTAACCTTCTAAAGAATTACGTGGGCAGTGGGGTAGACCGGGGACAAAAGTAACATTTTGAATTTTATTTTATTTCGAATTTTATAACAGTTAAAATGTAATATCTACGTAAATGGGACTGTGTCAGTCACAGAACTATTCAGGACATTGACTGGCAATAAATTATATTATTTATTTATTATATTTTTATTTCTTTCGTTAAATTTAAATAATTAATCAGTTTTGATCGAGCTTGCTTTTATTTTGTGTATATTAAATAAATTTTTTATTGAATAATGATGAAAAGGAATGTTTATTATATATTTAAAAAAGCTACAAAATAAGCCCATCAACTGCCACTATGTGGTAGCTTAGAGCGGCAATAATTGGGACAGTTATATCCTATAAACAATAGATTCCAACTATCCTTAAATGCGTTAAAGTAGTAGATCAAAATTTCGACGCGGGCTACAAATTAACAATCTTCTTTTGACTTTAACAAAAAATTGTAGCAATAATATGAATGTAAGATTACTATCAATGACATTATAGTAACGTTTACTAGAAAAACGGCCTCTCGACGACAATTTTTCACTCATACGATGATAGTTACAAATATTAAAAATTTCTTTCTCAGTATGAGGAAATTTCAGACGCGATCGAGATTCTTGCGCGCTGCGCGAATGCAACGCGGCGAAAATTTGGCACACGTAAGAAGATGAGCAGACGAAAAGTCAGACAGACGAAAGTGCGATGTTCCAAGTGGACGCATTATGCTAATAGTTGACAGCGTAATTAAGTCCCTACTACGCTTGTGTCACGTAAAACGTGACTAATTTGGAGATCGGCCGGGCCAGCACATGAATAACTACTCCGGTAATTCCTTGATTGACCGTCCAGCTAATTTACGATCAACTTTTCACTCCAATCGAAAGTATCGTCGTGGCTCGCCCGAGTTAATTGCAGGATATAATTAAAACTCCACTGTGAACGGCCGATTGGACAACTCGCTTTCGGTTCGCTTTTGAAACCTAATCCGCTGTAAATATGTCATTCCCATCGTCGGTCGATGATATTTCGAAACGAATGAATGCAATTTATTATCTCTATCTGTCGATAAACGTCTCTGTCGGAAACGTAATCAAACCCGCCCGCGGTTGTTTGTCAGCAACAGCTGCTTCGCATGATGCGATTGTTTCAATTGCTCGTTAATGGAAATATCTAACATATATATCGTACGTGCATATATGTATGCATATTCTGCGCGAGCTACTAATTGGTAGAATTTCCGATCTCTGTTATTCATACGCACGTATATACTTTAGATAATTGCGCTCATGAAACGGAACGTACCTCAAATGTTTGGTACATTTTTCGGTACTAAAATGTTTTCCTCCCGGCAATATTAGTCACACAGAGAGCGACGGTACACCTTCGCCCTCTAATTAAATACGTCGTCATTATCGATGTAAAGGGAGTTTCGTTCTCACGTGCGATTTCTCACAATAAAACAAAGAGAGAGATCGCCTTGGTTTCCAGCATTCGTCTTGTCGCCTCGGAGGCGTCCTCGCTCGGGTTTCGAGGGATCGAACGTACGTAAAAGGGAATGAACGAACGAACTCGGCCTGCCTGTCTCTCTTCGACTGCTATCCGCGCTCTTTGAAATCTCTCGTATCGCCGACGGAAATTCACTCGGCTCCGTTTCAATATCCGCCCCTGAGCGTAACGACGTATTGCACCATGAAGAGTCGTTTCAAACAGGCGAATTCAATCCGTCGCCGTGACGACAGTAGTGAGGTTCTCATCATTTATAAATTTTTCGTAAGAACGGCTCGAATCAGAGACTAATGTTTCCGAAATACTTACGGAAACCGCAGATATAATCACCTACGCGGATGATGACCTTAACCCACTAACGCTTTCTTTCTTCCTCCTACGTTCCCTTCAGTCTAGCCGCTCGCTCTCCTTTCTCTCTTTCTCCATGTTCGCGCGTGTGTGTTAATATATCGGATGGACTGATTCCCCTCTCTTTCTCTCTCAGGAGGTCCTCCTGTGCGGACACAAATATCTCGAGTAATTCGCAGTTGCGTATTATCGGCGAGGTGTTATCCTCCTTGATATGATTGATTTTCGAGCGATTTCGTCGATGGAACGATTAATGTGTGCGTGAGCCTCTACTTGAGCGATTAATCTTGCCCTGAGTCAAATGTTTCTGTCGAATTCACACACGTTTGCGAGGCATTTCCGACGGGTGAAGAGGTATTACGCGTGTCATTGCACGGAGAAAAATTCAATCAACAGAATTTCCAACAACTTCTTTATATCGTGGAATCAAACTTTTGTCTAAAGTATTCCTTAAAAATTAGATGATTTCATTTTTACAACGTAGCCCTGAATGTAATTATAAACCGGTATTTATTATAGGATCATATTTTTAGAAGGCTTTATGTAAAAGATACTTTCTTTCAAATCTGTTCGGAAATAGGTTCGCTTACTCTACTTACTTTATGTCACGCTCGAACAGACAAACATTGAGTTTATGGAGAAAGTGTTTCGTGCGCGATTTCTGGCCAATCATTCGCACGACACTTGCATTTCCGCGTTGACATTAGCCGCTACTCTGACATGCCTATAAATCATTATTCGCCTAACGTGCCTTTTTTCCCTTTTTATTGAACGCGTAAATCAACAATCCGGATTAACGATCGCATATTAACACGTGGATAAATCAAACGAGATGTTAAGACAATTGGTGCGTAAATTAATTTTCCTCGTTTCAAAGTTTGCTGGCATATTAAATGAAACACGATATACACACGTGTAAACACACACACACACACACACATATATATATATATATAAGAATTTTGAAAAATATACAATTTCGCCGGCTCATTGGAGGAGGCATGACGATGGAACAAGAGGAACCGGTCGAAAAAAGATCGGCACGATAAGAGACAATCGTCGACAATCATGTGCGAGAATGCGTCGTCGCATTCCGTCCGTTGAATGATATTCGCGACTTTTTGCTGCCGTCGCACAGTTCCTGCAACGCTGACATTTCGACGGGGAGATTTCAAACGAACCCGATGTAAAACACAATGGAAAAGAGAGGTCTCCGTTATATCTCATCACATCGCCCGTACGCTNCCCCCCCCCTTTCGTACGAGCTGCGTTTGTGAGGAAATCACGGCCGATGCAGCATTCATATTGTCTTTCGCGTCCCGTCGATGCGAGTCTCTCTTGAAAGTCGTGGGAATGTCTCTTCCGGGGAACAACAATTCGGAGGGACATGCGAAGCACACGGAACAAGAAACCCAATTGTCTGGTTCTTCGGTGCACCTTTTTCCTTCCTTCTTTTTTTTTTGGTTCTCCTCTCTTCAATACTGTGCCGCCACTGTCCTCCGACAGCGAAAAGATGTTCCGTGCGATTGAAACTCATCGATCGGTTTCCTCCAGTACGTGTGTGTATCAAATAGAGGATAATACTGATTTCACTAGAGAAATATCGGAGTAGCGCGCTTTTCTAGCGTGCAGTTGAGATAAAAATTTAGCAATGCGTTCGAGCGATTCGCGACGAATCGATTAATTTTTCATCTTTATCCTTTGCTGCTTCTTGTATTGGAAAATCAATAGGAAAGTGTATCTACGCGATCTTTACATTGTCGCGTTACGTTAATAATTTCTACAGATTCAATATAGCGAAAGTGAACTATAAAAAGGAAGAAAATAATCTTTTTCTCCGCAGTAAATTAAATCAATTAGACGCAATAAAGAATATTTCAGGTTCAAAATCATTAACGACACCTTAAAAATAATTAAAATGATAAAAAAGAAGTAATAAATAATATCTTTTTTCATTGTTCCTGCAGTTAGATTTTACTAGTGGAAACAGTCATTGTTATTAAGGAAATGCCAAAGTTCATGACGAATTTGATAAGCATCGATAATGTAGAAGCGATACTCTTACCTCATTCTATCCCTTTTGTATTTCTTTTACATATAGATCTTACGTAAATATAAGTGCATAAATATAAGTGTATAAATGTGTGCTATTCTGTTTTACCATATCTGACAAAAAACAAAGATACATAACAATTTTTGTGCATATTTTGTTTCGTATCTTTTCAAATCTATAAATTGAATTGGAAAGGAAATACGAATGTTCTTTGAAAATTTCTTGATTGAAGCATCGACATGTTCGGTATGTACAAACTGCAAGATGTGGTATATTAGGTGAATATTTAGATTAATTGACAGTTAGATATGTTAATTTTGAATTGTTTCATCACAATATTTCGCGTGTACTTCCAAAGTTTATGTAATTGACAGTAACAATTCTGTGTGGCTAGTAAACGTTGCAGAATAAAGGTCAGCATTTAATTTTCAAGTATAGCACCTCTCTACAGCGGACTTTTTAAGCAAAATTTTATTGATTGTTATAACTATGACCGGTGACTATGCTTCTCATGATAATGAGACGATTCACTTATCCGCGCCTGATTACGACGTCAAACCGGCGGGTGCGACTCTCACGCGTGGTTATATCCACGATATTCGCTTCCTGTCGCGTAGGTCGTCATAATAAAGAAAACTTGCGATAAATCGCGCGAGTTCCGCCGTGAACTTCCTCCTTCGCACGGAACAAATGTCGATCCAGACACGGCAGATTACAATGCGCGGAGAGTGGGTGCGAGCGCGGATTGATCGTAAATAATAATAGCGTTGGCTCGCGGTACAAAACGGTAAATCCATCTTCCGAGCTACTATTCAGACGTTCCGCAATACGGTAAAATCAGACTGCGGAATTAAATAGAGCCGGGCTGTTAATTGCATAACGTTGGACGCATCATCTCGCCGAATTATATAGAATCCCATCGAAATTTCACCTCTCTTTCCCTCGTCATCGGATGTTACTACGTGGGAGATTAATTGTGACCATCCCGTAAATTTACGAGAATAATCGACGCGAAGGCGGTAGCCGCGCGAATCGTCGTTGCAACGGGGCGCAACGGCCGTTTCTCACCCACATCGCGTGAGAGTGGGTGTTCGAGAAGCAGAAAAGTGAAAGCCGCGACGCGTAACGATCTAAACTGTATCTCTCGTTTTAGAGACGACGGGGCAGACCAGAGAGCAACGTCTGTTTGCCTCTTACATTTCTTTCTTCGGCCGAAGCTCCTACGGAAGATAGCAGACGGCAATTAAGATTTCGGAAGGAAAGATAACGTAACGTGAAAAAGTCATGAGATTGAAACGTCTTGCTGGAAAGTCACTTTTCCCTACTTTTTTCTCCCTTAGATTGAGGAGGTTGATATTTCATGTGTACTCGTACAAAAGAGAAGAACGTAAAATGTTCTCTCGCAAAAACGACAGTTCCTTTCGAGAATGATACTTAGATTTCGGACGTGTTTCCTCTCTCTTTCTCTCTCTCTCTCTCTCTCTCAGTGAAGCACAATTTCCGTCTCCTCTTTTGTTTCACGCCTTCGTTCGTTGCGAAAGTTTCACGCTCTTACGAAATCGCGACGATCCGCAATCGCTCGGAGAACGTGGACGGGTTTAGAAGGTATCATCTGTCGGTTGCGTTTACTCTCGCGTCGACGGGAACGGAGATTCTCGGGTGAAAGTCAGCGCCGAGGGAACGAAGAAACGCGAAGGAGGAAGTAAAAGAGGAGAGCAAAGCGGGAGCGAGCTGATTCCACGCGCGATCGCGACGGAGGGAGGGAAGAAAGGACGAGACCACGGTGGCGGACGATTTCCTTCGATGCGTTTTAACCGCCCGGGCGTAATTAACGGCGCCAGCAGTCGAACGAAAAAATGAAATCTGCGAAAGTGTCGTGCGCGGTATTCGAGATCCAATTAACATGTTTTGTTCGCTTTTTCCGGGCGCGTGACACAAAGTGGTGAAATGACGCGACGCAGTTACATCGAGATATAATTAACACCCGAGCGAACCCGAGGAGAACGCGATTCGAAGACGGAAACTCTCATAATAATTTGTGCAATCGTAATTCGCGAAATGAATAACACGCGCTCAAACAATGCCGATGCAACTCTATGAAATCCATTTAACTCGATTTGTATTGTATGCGGAAAGGAAAAAAGGATACACGAGTGAAAGAGAAGTTTTCGCGAACTCTCTCTCCCCATGCCGTTTCAATTTTTTCACGCGAGCTCGTTTGAAAACGCAGCGGAACTTCGTGCATTATAATGGGAAATATTTTTTTATGGCCGGAACAAAATAAAACCGAAGAGAAAAGAATTCCCACGTATAAATACGTCGAAATCTATCCTATTTTTTTTATACATTCATATGAAAAATTTTGCGGGCACCGCACGTGCCGCGTTAAAACGTATATTCTTCTCCCCCTTTTTTTTCCTAGTCTAGCATCATATTTTGCTCCCGAGGCGGTATACATTTTTAATTCCGACATAATAACACGTGTGCGCGCGCGCGCCTAGCGTGTTTCCCACCATCGTGCATAATACACGTATTAAATGGGCGACCAGTCAATATAAAAGCGGCTCATCCAAATGCAAAAATATTCCCTCGTCTCGCTCGGTGGATCCTTCGAGCCGAACATACATGTACTGAGGAGAAAATGTTTGTAACTATAATTGCACATAAAATTATATGCAGGAAAACAACTTTTAATAAGCTCTGATGATAATAACTTTATATGGTTACTATTCTTATTATAGCTATATAGAAAAAAAAATATGGTAACATTATTATAGAAGCGCTAAAATATAGTAGACGCCACAAAAATCGTATGAAAATGTTAGAAATTCCATTCGTGAAAGAGGAATTTTTTCCTCTCAGCGAAAAATCTCGATGCGAGAGTCACGATCATCGATCTAACAAAGGCGAGCGTGAATCGTATAAAGTATCCCGCGCAGTTTACCTCCGAAACCCCACGCGCAGCTTCTCGCCGCGTTTTATTATCCGCCGTTATTGTTAGTTGTATGTTTCTCGCCGGGGGCGTAATACCCGAGCGAGAGATCGAGGCTCTTAGAGCGGATGATGTAAGAACGTCGTTAATTATTTTCGGCCTACAGGTACGGGGCATAGAGAAGGTGTGTGTGCCCGCGGCTCGTTGTACCTCTCTCGCGCGATTTATCCGCGGCGCAACGAATACGTGATCTATCACGCCGGGTAAGCCTGGATTAGTTCCCTCGAGCTTTATCCGCGTCGTATCTCCGCGGAGTCGTCCGCTACTTTATCACGCCGCGCTGTTTTTTTACACTACGATACGTAAGAGTTCGACTGTCTTTGGGGGAGTTTCCGAGATTCGATTATAGGACTCCCCTAAGCGCGAAATATGATGCGTGAGTTATTACTTCCTAAAGTTTCATTATTTTTCATTATTATTCTCCGATCACTTTTCCGATCATTTCAAGATTCTTATCTGTCCTTTATTTCTTTATTCACGTTGAATTAGTCTGTTCGTACCAATTGTGGTAAAACACATCTAATTTCTCAAGTATTAACGATTCGTATGTTCTTCTTAATAATATTTACGACCCAAAGATTACATAAATAATGACAAAAAGAAAGAAAAATGTCGTACGATGGATTTTAAATTGGATTTTTGCCGGGAGTTTATATCGTATGAAGGATCCAGCGAAAAGGCGACAATTTCCCTACAAAATTCAGTCGGTCACTCTGAATTATGACGCATATAAGAAAAAGCATCCCTCTATTCAGGGGTATAAAACAGAGTCCGGCAGCGGAGGCGGTTGGCGCGCCATGAACTTTATATCGATTGTGTGTACACTCGCGGAGCCAACCCCGGATACCTTCTGGTCCGCCGCCCTTGACACCCGTTCCCAGACAACACGGCTCCTACGCTCGAGCGAAAAAGAGGAGCGCAAGGGACGAGAGAGTGTGTCATTGCAATCGGAGGAAGAAAGGGGAAAGAAATTTTATTTTGCTTTTCTCAGGTTCGTCGACTCCTCCGTAAAGGAAACTTTTTCCCGTGATAACTTTAAAAACAGGCGCGAAAAGATTTTCTCTCCGAGACGCATAAATTTTCGAATCAGGATGAAGGATTACGATAATCGACGTCGCGATGCTATTTCTTAAGATAGCTTCAGCCTATATGGACAAAATCTATTTTGATATTTAATAAATGCAGATTGTTCAAACAAGCCGGTTTTTCCACGCCATCCCTCTCACTAACATTTAGACTTATCTCGGAGACGCTCGAAAGGAGAGATGACGGTAACCATGGAAAACCGGCCTGCTTTATAATACGAATAGTACTTCGGTTTCTCTTTCGTCCCAGTGGTTACTGTGCGAGCGGAAGATACTCGTCTGTATTGCGTTAGAGCGAACGGAAGAGGGAGGGTAATTTCGCGCGAAATTATATATTTTCACGTTTCCGCGATACCAAGATACGTGATTGTCTAAACGTGCGTGCGCAAACATATGGCAAAATAATAAGTGCCGCTTAGCAAAACGAGATGTTGGAAACCCGTTCGGCGGGTCTGGCTAGCAGAGACGTGCGTGCAATTTACGCGGGCGGGCGGCACGATTGTGACACTATGCGCGGCACAGCACATACTAGAATTTTAAGCTAGCTGGTCCGTTCGTACAAAATAACGTTAATATCGCAACTTTAAAGCCTTTGATAACCGTGAACTACTTCTCGCTAACTTTATCATCAATCTCAAAATGTCATCATCCTTCACTGACTCTCCTGCTATTCTAAATAATGATCTACACGACCGTTTTACTAGCGCGCAATCGTGTAAAAGCCTCAATTTCGTCCACCAACTTATTATTTTTTCTCCGTCCCGAAGGAATTTCATGCGTAAGATAAATCACTCCGAGTAATATCAAATTCGCTCCGGCATAAAAAATATATCTCACCACAGCCAGGATCCCGCGGATCCTGTCTCTCGCCGTTTCGAACTTTCCCATCGTCGTCATATATTAAAGGAAGCCCGTCTTGCTTCACTTTTTCAAAGCCACTCGCCGAGATTAGGTATCCACTCTCGCCTTCTCGGGGAGGATAAGTAACGCACGCCATATACGACGAGAGGAGAAACGTTTCTCCGTGACGGAAAAGAGAGAGAGAGGAAGCGCGACGATAGGATATCTCACTCGGTCGAGATCCTCGAACTGAGCGCGCGGCGCCGATCGAGAGCTATATAAGTCCTGAACGACCTTGCTGCTTTTTCAATGCAAGGACGACGTCCACTCGCGACACGTTCGGAAGAAGCTAGGTCTTCGACTTGCTCGGAAGTTCCCACGTACATATCTCTCTCTGCCCGGATGACACGCGTTATTAAGTTGCGAGAAAAAGGATCTGTGTCGTTGATTTGTAAAAATTGAGTAAAGTCGCTGGAGGAACAGGAAAACTGGCGCGTAACGTCGCAGGGGAGGAAAGGTGCTTCCCTGTTAGACGAACGTCCGCAAATTTCTCGTTACTACACGCTTGAAAACGGATTACGGTGACGGTATTTAGCTTCTTCCCATCCTCGTGCGTGTACCAGGTAACGAAGGAGGGACAGAGGTTAATGGACGCGGCGCACCGTGCAGATAAGAGTTTCAATGCAGCCCCGAAGGGCAGAGAACGCGTGGATCGATAGGCAGGAAAGATGTGGCTTCTTAGGGGACAAGCGGAGAAAGCAAAGAGCCGCTTTTCAGGGAATGAAGCTGTCGTATAATATTCGCGCATCTTTCGTTCACTCTATTTGACAGAGATTTCAGTTTGGAAATTTTCCATCGTTTCGTCACGCAATTAATTTTCGCACGTAGAAACATTTGTAAAACCGGGCAACCAATCGCGCATTTGCAGAAAAATAACGATATTCTCCTCTCTGTCCCCCTAAAACCGGCGATTGTCAATAATCATACGGCGTCGCGCGAGAAACGACACCGCGGCTATTGTACTCTCGGTTAATCGTGAGACGAGAAAGCCGCGTTTCTCTCCGCGAAAGAGTCCTCTCCTACGCTCATCGGTCGGTCTACATCGACATTAAACACGTTCTCCGCGGTCGTGGAAGAGATGGACGTACTTTACGGCGCGCATGTAGCCGCATCATACATGTAGCTCACCTTCGTATCCGCGCGAGGAGAGGAGATCGATTAATCCTCCCGAGCAGGATTATTTCGTAAGACGAAGGACGATAAAGGTCGATCGAGAGAGAGAGAGAGAGCCGGCGAAGACGTTTATCCGAACGATCGTGTCTAAAAACAACAACTGCCATAATCACGCCGGCGTTTGAAAATTACGTTCGTTCCCTCGCGCGTATATAAATTTAATTTTTAGAAATTCGTATGGCGATAAAAACAACAATTAAAGTGAGAATATCAATTTATTTGCGCGAAATTAATACCCGACATTGTTTCGCGGGACGACGGGAAATGAACATCGTTGAATTCCTTAATATCCTTCCGCGAATTAAAAACATATTTCATCTCGTACGAAAGGGTCACGAGGCCGCGCGTAAATAATTTGTAATTACAGTGATCTTCAAAACGGGCCGATCGTAAAGCGTGCCTCGCGTGGCGAAAGCCATTAAAGGTCGACTTAGAACGCGCCGCGTGAGCGACGCTGTCCCGATTTATATTCCATTAAATGAAATATTAAACCTAGCGCTAGGAAACGCCGAAATGAAGGAACTTTTTCTCATTATTAAAACTGCCCTGTGTTCTGGAAATCGTTCGAAGAAGCTTGTTCTCCCGTATCATTTCGATAAAATTTCTGATATCGCGAATTTTTACCTCCCACGCTCAGCAACTTCCACGGTCGGAGGATAAACGATCGATTATTTCACGAATTGGAAATCGGCATTTCACGTCGGTGAAACTTTTTCCATCTCCGTGGACGATAACGGAAAGTACGACAATTAGATCCCATTTTCAGATCCACGTTCCTACTCTTTCACTATCGCGATAGAAAGACCACCTTCTTGCGCGACCACTCGCGGCGACTTTTACTTTCCAATTCCGACGTCCTTCGCGTATTCTCCCATTGCGGTCGGCTGTGCTGAGCGTCGCGTTTCATTCTCCCGCGCGTCTTCCTTCACGGCTTTTACGTGCGATTAATAACTACTAATTTTCAAAGAACACGCGAATAGATGTTATTACGCGATATCGCGTTGTGTTACGTCGCGCCGAGGAAAGTCCCGATAAGTACGAATAAATTTCTTTCTTCCGCGAACGAGCGAGCACGGCACCGAAGTAATTTCCGTCTTTTATCCTTACTGAAACGTGATCGTTTTCTTCGGCCAACAGATCTCCGCTCCTCGTTTGGAAATCATTGCGCATGCAGGTGCTTCGAGCAAACACAAAGGATTAAAATGCATCTTTCTTCGATCCTGCCTTTTCTCTCTCTCTATTCCACCTTCGTTCTCTACTTTTTAAGTCGCAACGGTTTTATGCAATTTCTTGTTTAACTTTAGCCGAGACAAGAAAGCAGCAGTCGCTTTTACGATTCTCAGAAATGAGTTCCTCGAAGTCGCGGGGGGCCGTTCTTTCTCGATTCTTATTTTCTCTGTCTTCCTTTGTCCCACCGGAGACCTTCTTCGTAACCCAGCCGTCAACTCGCTTTATCGACCGACGACGAATCGTCATTATTTTAACGCGCCGATCGCCGCGCTTCACCCGCGGAGGTGCTTTTTTTCTATCAGGGAGAGATATCGCGATAAGAAAGAAAAATATGTGTCGGAAGGAGCTGTGTGTGCAACTAATAATTCTCCGACTGTACAGGTTACGTAGCAAGTTCCTCGCTTAACTTTTTTTCCAGCTAAAGATAATGGACAAAGTAACTCGCTTCTGAGCCAATTCCGCGCGGAGATTTACGTTATCAAGAATTACCACGTAAGTAAATAAACCAACGTACAAAACGTTATACACAGATCAAGCTGAGAAATAGGATTGATATCATTTTGCTATGTAAAATTTCGAGTTGTTGACGAAAATAGGCAAGCGCGAGTGAATAACAACAGAAGGCGGAGAAATAATCTGAACGAACGCTAGACAATTTTTCTCCACTTCTATCTAGGCCGTACGCTCGTGCACGTTTTTGGGGCCGGTTTTGTAAATCTATCTAACTAGGCCCTGACTGTGCCCTTGCTCATCCACGTCTATTCAGAATCTATTTATAAAATTCCATTCATGAATCGTCCTTTCTAGGCCCAATGAAGGCTATCTGAAGCCACACGACAGAACTGGGGCATGCCTCGATTAATTTCTTTCTTTCTACCCGGGATATTGTTATGACGAGTCAGTCCGCATTCGCCTATTTATTAATCATTCGAAATTTTACATACTTCATCAAATGATATGGATTCTTAGATATTTCTCAGTTTGATCTGTTGTATACATGTGACATGCATCGGACATTTTGTATTACATATTTAACATACTTGTTATCTTTATCAGCCCAATTGACGTACAAATAACACGTTAGTAAGAAAAATATCTCTGTAATGTATGTCTTAATTCGGCACAAAATTAACATTAATTACTTGGATAGTTAGATTGGAAAAGTATTTTCAATAAATAGTACACTTATGGAGGATCTCCTTAATATCACCAGTGAAAATTCGGACCAACTACCTTAATAGACGTTGGTTTACACGATATTCCGCGACATAACGGCGCTCTCTCTTCCCACGCGTTTATCGTCATTCTTTTATTCTCTCGCACAGACTCGTCATTTTGACCTGCCAATGGAGATCTACCGTCACTTCCCATACTTCATCGACTTTGTCTATTTGCAGAATCCGGTTTCTTCCTCTCGCGCCCATCCATCCCCCGCGATCTTTCTCTCCGTCGTTTCTTTTCCCCGCGTACCTACCTTACTTCGTCTCGTCATTCTGATATAACTCACTGATGGTTCACCATTACCGTAACTTACTCGTCGTCCACCTTCTCTTCTTCTACATCGTTCAACGATCTTCATTTTGTCCCGTAGTTCCCTTCGCTTTCCTCTACATATTCTTCTTCCATCCACTTAAGCGCTTCTTCCACCGATACCTTCGTTAGTACTCGCCGCGCTCGATATAGCAAAAAAAAAAAAAGGAGATGGAGCCGTCGCCGGCTGTAAAAAAGCGTACTTAAAGTGCACTTAGCGTCAATGTGATTTTCTGCCTGAGATCGCAAATTATCTTTGTCGCTGTAATGATTGTTTATAAGAATGCCAAGTATCTGCCGACCGGCAGCTCCCAAGAGTCTCATCGGCGCGATCACTGAATACACACACGCAACTTCATCTGTCGACTTGCCTATCCTCCTCTTCTCTCAGTGCAACCGACAAAATCTCTAACGGCCTTACCGCGTCAATCAAAACTTTCCACCTTCCTCTCGAACCGCCTTCCTGCCTCGTCAGTATTTCCGCGCGAAATGTCAGCTGGGAAAATTCTTTCCTAGTGAACGCATTTTCGTCACGAGATCTCAGTGAGGTATGTATGTGTGAATTTGCCGAAGAGCGGCCTAACATTTTTCTTCTTTTATACGGTTCACAAAGGGACGAAATTCTATGAGAAATTGCCTAACGAGTTGCAAGCCAAAACAGATCGACAAGTCTTAATTAGAATAGATCCAATGGGCACGTTCTTCGCGAGTTATGATGCGCCCTCGCTTATTCGCGAAGTCTTAGCACCCCTACTATTGTATTGTATAATTAAAGGTTTAACGTAGAGTCGAAATTTTGACTTGGGATGCGTGAATTTCCCGAAGTATCAAGAGATTCCTTCTTTTTCCCCTATGATATTATCGTGCTAATGTCGATCGCTTTCCAGTAATATATATTTTCCGACGCGTTTTCTAAGTCATTGAAAGCGTTCTCCCGCTTTTCGATAGCTCACAATCCTCGTGCCGACCTTTTCGTCAACCTCTTCCTTTTTCCCGCAGCTCATCGCCGTGTTTCTTACAGAAGGACGGTCACCGTTTTATCGGAATTTCCTATCCCCGGGGTAAATGGAAGATTTCCAGAACTGAGCGAGTTCTCTTTCGCGCGGGTCTCTACTTTCGCCGTGAAATCGTGCCAAATGCGATGGGGATCAGTCTGTCTTTATATCGATACGATGTTTGATATAATGCAATGTTTAATATTCACTTTACCAAACAAATTTCTTTACCAAATTGTACCAAGCAAATTCCTTTTACGAAATTCGGATCGAAAAAATACCGCTGACAGATTTATCGCAAAACTGGAAGGACGCGTATACGAATGCAAAAAAATTGTTTTATTATTTTTCTCATTTAAAAATGTATCTCGAATTTAATTGGCGCGTAACAAACAAAGGGAAAGAAAGAGAGAACGGGCGAATGAGAGGATCGAAAATAAAAACAAGAAAATAGCAACCGCCGCCGAAGAGCAATTAAAAGCAATTCCTCCTGGTTGTATATCACTTTTACGTGTACTACGACTGCGGGTCCTCATTAAGATCGACCTTCGACTATACCGACCAACAACGGGGATCCCGTCGCTCCTGTTTCTCGAAATACGATCCGTCCGCAGAGCCTGTATGAATTTCCGGCACTGAGAAAAGTGACACTTTAATGCAGGGCGAATTTTAATGCGCGAGTTCTTTCCGGCTCGTGAGATTCCTCCGGCGATAATACAAATGGCGTGCAAAACATTTTGTATAAAATTGTAACGAATGATCAAGCCGATTTTGAAATATTCCACTTTGCCCGAAATTTTCGTCTTGTATTTAATTCTACAACACAGTAGAAGCTAAAATAACAGAAAACAGATGAATTCTAATAACATATTTCTAGCCCGAAGACATCTTAAATTTGCGTTTTCGCAGTTTTACTAACAAAATAGTTGTTCAAAACAATATTAAAACTATAGAATTAAAGAGAAAGGTTGATAAATGTCAGTATCGTCAAAGTAGATTTTTATTAGTCATCCAAGTAGACACAAACCATTCTTAAGGGCAAGGTAACTTCTCGACACGGATGATCAATTCATATTTTCGACGGTATTTGACGACGAGACAATTCTTTATTATTTGTCGCGTGCAACGATAATAGTGTGTTTATTTAGAATATTTTTTCTTCTCTATCTCGGGCTAACCTATTTATCTCAATAGTAGCTCGGACAGTGTTATTTTCCCAGAAACAGGCTGATCGATCGAAACGCGAAACTCATAATGTTCGAGCGTTCTTTCTTCTCTCGCGCATCGTGGGAGCCAATTCCAATATCCCGTTTCGGTGTTTCCAACGTTTTTTGCCAAGTTATTTAAAGAAATAAAATAAAAAATGAATTCATCAGAGTGGTAAGAATTTCACACAATAATCATATTTATTTCAAAGAGACAATCGCGAATTTTGACATCAGAAAAAAATCACGAAGTTTTTACTTTCTCGCAGAATTCGCTTACTCGGCTTATTGATATGCCGAATTATCGTGAACAAAAGCCTCGGTTAGAATTTTCTAATAATATCAAAAGAGAGGCGCAGAGAAAGATAATCTTGCGTTGTTACGAACTATGCGGGGGAACTTTTGCGCCGGTCTAATAGACAACGCATGAATAAATTTACATCGGATTTTACGCGCGCATAAACGAGGCAAGGCGAGATGCAAAAGAGGAAGAGAAGGGACTGCAAAAAAGTTCGCGTGCGGGTACGCGAATGTGTGTACGAAGAGAGAATCTATGTATTTAAATTGTAGATGATCTCCCGCAAAAGTCTTGCGAAACGGCGCGAAGTGGATAGAGAGAGAAGCGGGGTGAGGG